>NW_028145549.1:0-95000 GCF_977016875.1 Pavona decussata | reverse complement strand
AGGATACGTTGACAAAGGATTGGTGTCTATCGTATTTGTCATGAAGTCGGGAATACAGGACAAAACAGCAGTTACCCACAAAGACGCAACGGCGTAAGGAAGCCTTCCCTTGTTTAATCGTAATCCAGTGTTAAACGGTTTCACAAGTGCCAGATACCTTTCAATGGCAATGGTACAAACGGTTAACGCACCAACGTTTATCGTGATTGGAACCAATGCATTGCCCACGAAGACTATCCCCCAGCGTTCTGTAAATGCTCATTTTGTTCAGAGAGAAGTCATACATGCCTGGGCAGAACATAAGTGTTGTTAGATCAGCAACGGCCAAGTTCATCAAGAGGTAGTTAGTAGTCGTGTGCATCGAAGGTGTTTTTCGCACGATGGTTATTATGATGCAGTTAGCGGGAACACCGATTGCCACTATGAGTGAATATATAACGGCAAACAATATATCCTGACGAAAAGGGGGACTGTTGGAATAACGTGTCGAATTATTTGAAGCCATTTGAAAAAAATCGAGAATTCGCTGTTGATCCCGTGTCTTGTTTTCAGATGTTAAAACGCTTCAATGTAATCGATATGGGTCAGTTTTTTTTTTTCGGCATTGTTTAAAATTGTCGATATTAACATTTTTCCACATAAGCTAATTACTTAATGGACATTATGTCAAGCTTGGTTCGCTCTATATATTAAAGGCACAAAAAATGCAAGTGTAAAAGCATTACGAACGTCAAAGACAATGGCCAAAAAGACTGAAAGGAAACGATAACACCAAAGGTGGAAGAAATAAAATTAAATTGATTGACGTTTTGAATTATAGTTTTTCAATCAATTGAAATAAACCCTCATGTTTTCACGAAAAATTGCTTTCCATTTTCTTAGGTGTAAAGCCACGTCTGATAATATCCGTTAACTAAGAAAAATCTGAAAAAAGATTTAAGAGACAATTTTTCTTAACTTAAGAAAGCATTAACCTGCTTTGCTAGGGCTCTTTTACAACAAGGTGCTATGTTGACTGAAGCAGGAGACAGGTGAAGGAATAACAAATTGCATTATCTGATAAATAGTTTGGCTTCAAGTCATTTGAAATTCCGGTTAACTCCCTAGCTTTCAGTGACGAATTATAAATGTTATATCAATATTTCAGGAATTAGGAAAAAGTACAGTACGTTATTTAGTAATTTTTGGTTTTATATATTATGTGGGACAAGTTTATGAATTCAAACGTGGGCAATGCTTTGTGAAAGAATATTATTTTTCGTTGTGTAGATTGAACTGCCCTGCATTGTATATAAAATGGCAAAACTATTGATCTCTAATAGAAGGATCTTTTTCAGAGTTTAAAACCCCACAAGTTGCGCAGTTTTGTAGTTGTAGATCAAGATGGTGGCGTTACCATATTTTTTAGACATATTAACGATTCGTCGAGTGGCGTAAATATGACAGATGTCTTTTTAAAACGACAGCAGCCTTATGAAGAAAATTTTATTTATTATTTCAAAAAGAGATATGATATGGAAGGCTACCTGCATTAATTAAGTTGTAGCTCGCGCACCCCGAAACCATTTTTGTGCTTTATTGATGTGAAATAACATGTTTCGATTCACACTTACTCTCTTCGTTGACGATTCTACTTTTTATCATTCGGAAATACTTCATTCAGAAGGCGACGCTAGGGCCATAAGACCGTATGTCCCCACGAATTTATTCATTGATATTTAAAGGCCATGTCTCTGTTTTTCTACGGGAAGCAAATTGCTGTCAGAAGTCTAAATTTTCGTTTAAACTTATTGTTGAACACACAGATTTTATATTTTTTCACTGTTGAAGCGGAAGTGATAAACGTGTTTTGCTACTAAAAACATTGATAAACATGTCTTCCTACAAAGAACATAGGAGGATCTTTGTTTACATTTTCAACCTCATCAGCATACCTCAGAAAAAAGAACAAATCTAGCTCCATATAGATACACTCTATCAATTAAAATGGCTCCGAAAACTTAGTACTTGGTGAAAATTTAATCATGATATGTTAAATATTTTTTGACAAATGAACTTTAAAAAAAGATATAAAGGTCCTAGAAAGACTGTAAGACTGGGTTGCAACTAGTGACCAACCAGACATATATATTAATATTAATATAAATATATGGAGCATATATTGTTTGTAAATATCACTGCTTTACGAGCTACTTTCTCTAAAAGTATTCAAGAGATGACACTGCTATTCAATCTGATTACCAAGTGTGTCATCATTAGTTTATGGTGTCCATTTCTTCGTAGTGTATCTAACAATTATCCTACGAAATCGCGCGGAATATCGCCTGATGTTTAGCCGACGAGGACATAGGCCGAGTTGGCTAAAATTAAGGGATATTCCGAACGATTGAGCGGGATAATTGTTTTATTATCCAAACCGGCCAAACGTTCTTGTATCTTCAGCAAAAAAGAATATCACAATTTACGTAAGATTACAAAGTTCTTTATTTCAGTTTCCATAAACCTTGGGGTGGCTGAACCACAGTTCAGCAGTGCCTACATCTCATTTGTAATTCCTTTCTAACCGCTCTGTCTGACCGCTCAAAATCGGCTAAGTGTAAGATCAAACTAAGGCCTGATTGGTACGGCCTTAGTAAAGCTGCGCTCGGTGCCGTTATTACCTGCAACACAACGTTTTTTTATATATGAACCAACATTCAACTTGACTATTCTTTATTTGGAGAAAATTCAGTCTCAATATTTTCTCCAGCCTTTGTGAGTAACAAATTCTACAATGTAGTAACACATTAAAATTTGCCTAATAGATTTTAAACAAAGGGCCCTTTGGCAATTCTTTGTTTTAATTACTTTTTCTGGTAAAATTCAGATTATTTACAATAGACGACTTCCCTGCATTTTGAAGTGCAGTTTTGCCAAATGTTATGACATTCTATTGACAGGCTCTCGAGAAAACCCACACAAACACTCAGCCGCTTGTGCGCGGTTATTGGAGAGATTTAGAGCTACTTTAACGGCAAACGGAACAGGTGACCATGTTTGTACTGCATCTGCCGCTCGCTGTTTTCAGTTTCTCAGTAAAACTGAGAAGATTTGCGTTAGCATCAAAGGTCAGAATTATTTTCCACTATTCTCATCTACAGTCGACTCCCGATAACTCGAACCCTCGCTAACTGGAACCAATTTTCCTATCCTTTCACGTCATTTTATATTTAATTTTACCCTCGATTACTCGAACTCATGATAACTCGAATCTTTTTCAATTTCCCTTGAAGGTTAGAGTTATCAGGAGTCAACTACTATATGCGGTTATTTTTTTCCAAGAAAACATAAACGCCATTCTTAAGTCTAACTGAGTTCTTACGGTGAAAGCGGAAAAAATGCAATGAGATTGTATTTCTTGGCACGGGACTTTTATTAGATATCAGTGTAACTAAAACTTCGCTGATTTCAGTTGAAAACTGAGCAAGTGTAAGAACGAAAAAATTACTTTTTACTGATCCACGTGAAACGAGAA
The DNA here is from genome assembly GCF_977016875.1 of Pavona decussata. NCBI lineage: Eukaryota > Metazoa > Cnidaria > Anthozoa > Scleractinia > Agariciidae > Pavona > Pavona decussata. The sequence continues at coordinate 91,486 of NW_028145549.1, read as the reverse complement.
AAGATTACTTTATATTTTTTTTTTAGTCCTTGAGTGTGCACAAACACGCTCTCCACAACTGATCCACGTGAAACGAGAAAAGATTACTTTATATTTTTTTTTTAGTCCTTGAGTGTGCACAAACACGCTCTCCACAGCTTTTACGGCAAAGCGTGCAAAAAGTTAGGTTGTGTTCAACCACCTTAAATTGGTTAGTTTGTCTCTGAATTATGCTTACACCAGAAGACTCTTTTGAACTCCCTCCGATAATTGGAACTTTGCAAAGCATATATCAGTGGATTAAAAAACGAGTTAGCACTTAGAAGAAACTTAACAACTCTATGAACAAAGTACAAACGTTCCCGATTATTGGCTACAGCGGTTGGCTGAATTGCAGTCAAGTATGTAAAAAATAATGAAAACGGCAGAGTGCACACGCAAAACAGTATTGTTAGCCAAACTAGCAGCTTAAAAAGCTGTTTCTTTGCACACCGATCTTCCAGCACTTGCCTGCTTAAACCATCAGCGGGAGTAGCGCAAATTGTATTTGTAATGAACAGTCCACGGAAAATTTCAAAATAACAGAAGAAAACCATTGCACAGGGAATGATCCCAAAGAAAAGACCAGTGTAAATGATGAAGCCCTTGTGATCGTAGTATTCGTCAAGACTCCATGGACGTTTGCATGGATAAGTTGACAAAGGATTGGTGTTTATCTTATTTGTCATAAAGTCGGGAATACAGGATAAAATGGCAAATACCCACAAAACTGCAACGACATAAGGAAGTCTTGTCTTGGTTAATCGTAATCCAGTGTAAAACGGTTTCACAAGTGCCAAATATCTTTCAATGGCAATGGTACAAACGGTTAACGCACCAACGTTTATCGTGATTGGAACCAACGCATTGCCCACGAAGACTTTGCAGATGAAATCCCCCAGCGTTTTGTGAATGCTCAGTTTGTTCAGAGAAAAGTCATACATGCCTGGGCAGAACGTCAGGGTTGTTAGATCAGCAATGGCCAAGTTCATCAAGAGGTAGTTGGTAGTCGTGTGCATCGAAGGTGTTTTTCGCACGATGGTTATTATGATGCAGTTAGCGGGAACACCGATTAACACAATGATTGAATAAAAAACGGCAAACACAATATCCTGACGTGAAAGAGGAGCGTGCTCATAAGCTGTTGGATTATTTGAAGCCATTGGGGAATAAGTGGGGTATATACTGTTGAATCCATGCTTTGCATTCATATTTAACTACACTCGAATTCGATCAATAATTTCAGCTTCGATATTAAAGATCTGCTTTGATATTAACAGCTTGCAGTGTTCACTTGATCACTTAATGAGAATGACATGGAAGAATTTGTTTTCAGCTAATGGACATCTCAAAGTCTTCAAACTTGGAATCTAAGTTCGCTCTATTTATAGACCACAAATAAAACTCATACAAAAAGATATTGGTCAGAAAAACTAAAAGGAGCTGTATAGCTTACCATTGTTGGCCTTATTATTACGGATTAATTGCTTAGTGAAATATGTAGTTATGACGTCTAGATTCTGTAGACGTTTCCACGCAATTTAATACCAATTTTTATTTACTTTCAGGTCTTACTGATAATTTTTCCATTTCATTTTCTGGTTATCAGTTTGCTCGTTGTCATTAAAGGTCCATAAGTTCTCTTAATGCTGTGAATGCTCAGTTTGTTCAGAGAAAAGTCATACATGCCTGGGCAGAACGTCAGGGTTGTTAGACCAGCAATGGCCAAGTTCATCAAGAGGTAGTTGGTAGTCGTGTGCATCGAAGGTGTTTTTCGCACGATGGTGATAATAATGCAGTTAGCTGGAACACCGATTAACACAATGATTATATAAAAAACGGCAAACACAATATCCTGACGTGAAAGAGGAGCGTGCTCATAAGCTGTTGAATTATTTGAAGCCATTGGGGAATAAGTGGGGTATATACTGTTGAATCCATGCTTTGCATTCATATTTAACTACACTCGAATTCAATCAACAATTTCAACCTCGATATTAAAGATCTGCTTTGATATTAACAGCTTGCAGTGTTCACTTGAAGACTTAATGGGAATGACATGAAAGAATTTGTTTTCAGCTAATGGACATGTCAAAGTCTTCAAACTTGGAATCTAAGTTCGCTCTATTTATAGACCACAAATAAAACCCATACAAAGAGACATTGGTCAGAAAAACTAAAAGGAGCTGTATGGCTTACCATTGCTGGCCTTATTATTACGGATGAAGCTTAGTGAAATATGTAGTAATGACGTCTAGAATCTATAGACGTTTCCACGCAATTAAAAACCAATTTTTATTTACTTTCAAGTCTTACTGATAATTTTTCCATTTCCTTTTCTGGTTTTCAGTTTGCTCGTTGTCATTAAAGGTCCATAAGTTCTCTTAATGCAGTGAATGCTCAGTTTGTTCAGCGAAAAGTCATACATGCATGGGCAGAACGTCAGGGTTGTTAGATCAGTAATGGCTAAGTTCATCAAGAGGTAGTTGGTAGTCGTGTGCATCGAAGGTGTTTTTCGTACGATGGTGATAATAATGCAGTTACCTGGAACACCAATTAACACAATGATTGAATAAAAAACGGCAAACACAATATCCTGACGTGAAAGAGGAGCGTGCTCATAAGCTGTTGGATTATTTGAAGCCATTGGGGAATAAGTGGGGTATATACTGTTGAATCCATGCTTTGCATTCATATTTAACAACGCTCGAATTCGATCAATAATTTCAGCTTCGATATTAAAGATCTGCTTTGATATTAACAGCTTGCAGTGTTCACTTGATCACTTAATGGGAATGACATGGAAGAATTTGTTTTCAGCTAATGGACATCTCGAAGTCTTCAAACTTGGAATCTAAGTTCGCTCTATTTATAGACCACAAATAAAACTCATACAAAGAGACATTGGTCAGAAAAACTAAAAGGAGCTGTATAGCTTACCATTGTTAACCTTATTATTACGGATTAATTGCTTAGTGAAATATGTAGTAATGACGTCTAAATTCTGTAGACGTTTCCACGCAATTTAATACCAATTTTTATTTACTTTCAGGTCTTACTGATAATTTTTCCATTTCCTTTTCTGGTTATCAGTTTGTTCGTTGTCATTAAAGGTCCATAAGTTCTCTTAATGCAGTGAATGCTCAGTTTGTTCAGCGAAAAGTCATACATGCATGGGCAGAACGTCAGGGTTGTTAGACCAGCAATGGCCAAGTTCATCAAGAGGTAGTTGGTAGTCGTGTGCATCGAGGGTGTTTTTCGTACGATGGTGATAATAATGCAGTTAGCTGGAACACCGATTAACACAATGATTGAATAAAAAACGGCAAACACAATATCCTGACGTGAAAGAGGAGCGTGCTCATAAGCTGTTGAATTATTTGAAGCCATTGGGGAATAAGTGGGGTACATACTGTTGAATCCATGCTTTGCATTCATATTTAACTACACTCGAATTCAATCAATAATTTCAGCTTCGATATTAAAGATCTGCTTTGATATTAACAGCTTGCAGTGTTCACTTAAAGACTTAATGGGAATGACATGAAAGAATTTGTTTTCAGCTAATGGACATCTCAAAATCTTCAAACTTGGAATCTAAGTTCGTTCTATTTATAGACCACAAATATAACCCATACAAAAAGACATTGGTCAGAAAAAACTAAAAGGAGCTGTATGGCTTACCATTGTTGGCCTTATTATTACGGATTAAGCTTAGTGAAATATGTAGTAATGACGTCTAGACTCTGCAGACCTTTCCATGCAGTTAAATACCAATTTTTATTTACTTTCAGGTCTTACTGATAATTTTTCCATTTCCTTTTCTGGTTATCAGTTTGCTCGTTGTCATTAAAGGTCCATAAGTTCTCTTAATGCAGTGAATGCTCAGTTTGTTCAGCGAAAAGTCATACATGCCTGGGCAGAACGTCAGGGTTGTTAGACCAGCAATGGCCAAGTTCATCAAGAGGCAGTTGGTAGTCGTGTGCATCGAAGGTGTTTTTCGTACGATGGTGATAATAATGCAGTTAGCTGGAACACCGATTAAAACAATGATTGAATAAAAAACGGCAAACACAATATCCTGACGTGAAAGAGGAGCGTGCTCATAAGCTGTTGAATTATTTGAAGCCATTGGGGAATAAGTGGGGTATATACTGTTGAATCCATGCTTTGCATTCATATTTAACTACACTCGAATTCGATCAATAATTTCAGCTTCGATATTAAAGATCTGCTTTGATATTAACAGCTTGCAGTGTTCACTTGATCACTTAATGGGAATGACATGGAAGAATTTGTTTTCAGCTAATGGACATCTCAAAGTCTTCAAACTTGGAATCTAAGTTCGTTCTATTTATAGACCACAAATAAAACCCATACAAAGAGACATTGGTCAGAAAAACTAAAAGGAGCTGTATGGCTTACCATTGTTGGCCTTATTATTACGGATGTAGTAATGACGTCTGGACGCGAGAGGAAAAAATATTCAGCTGATAATTCATAATTATACGACATAGTGATCTTAGATTATGCCATGTTTTACAGTTTCGCTTTAGCAAAAGTCACAATTTGTTTCTTTAGTAAACATGGTAAATGTTTGGTAAATTATGATTGAAGTAGCAACCGTTCTTAAATGATATGCAACGCCTGCTTCGAAACGCTAGCACCTTGGTAATGTGAAAAAGCGTTTCAGCCACCATCTAAAAAAATGATCATCATTATCGTTCGTATCAGAGAGTATTGCGTGCATTTCTTTTATATGCACTCCGGATTGAAGAAACGTTGTCTCGAGTAAAGTGAATCGTAAACGATGCGATTTTAAATGGAATTATGGGATGATCCAATTAGCAAGCGCATGTTTCGTGTTTTTCCTATTTGTCCGCCAGAAATATATGAAACTGAAGCCGTAAAAACTGCATGTGCCTTTATTTTCAAACAAGAATAATACAAATAAGCTAATAGGCCAGACGCTTCTCAGAGCACCGTTGGGTCTTGACGTTCACGGTCTATACTTTTTATCTGACAACGTTGCTTCAACCGAGTGTATATTTCAATTTTAATTTTTGTTTCCAGCGGGTGGGCGGATGAATTAGATTATATGTCACATATAGAGAGAGACTTGCACCTGGTAAAATGAACTGCTCAATTTATTTTATATGTCGGTTCAACTTATAATTGAAACCCATTTTAAACCAGGAAATCCCACAAAGATGTACTCCACCAATTGTTTTTGCTCAGTATTTTAAAAACAGCAGAGAGGCGTTTAATTTGTATTTTTTGTGGTCTATCCATTGGTCAGAAAAACTAAAAGGAGCTGCTATTGCTTACCATTGTTGGCCTTATTATTACGGATTAAGCTTAGTGAAATATTTAGTAATGACGTCTGCACTCTGTAGACGTTTTCACGCAATTAAATGCCAATTTTTATTTACTTTCAGGTCTTACTGATAATTTTTCCATTTCCTTTTCTGGTTATGTGTTTGCTCGTTGTCATTAAGGGTCCATAAGGTCTCTTAATATTGCCAAAGGTACGGAGAAAATTAAATAAAAATGATTGACGTTTTAGAAGACGGTTTTTTTGAACGGTTTTTGCAAAACCCTCGTGTTTTGAAGTAAAATTTAGTTTCTAGGAAGTTAATTCACAATTTATAATATCTATTTCAGGTGAACAGATATGACAAAGGTTCAAAAAAGACATTTGTTTCGTTAGGCTAAGGCTCTTTCATTGAAAGGTGCTGTATTGCTGCCTGAAGCAGGAGACAGAATGATCTGATAAATGGTTCGGTTTCTAGTCATTTGATGTTTAAAATAAGCGATCTTCAAGCGGCGTAAATACAACGGCCTTTTGTTGAAATGAGAACAACGTAATTGAACTAAATGAATACCAGCTGGAGTTTGAATACTGATCGAGATATGATATGGAAGACAACTTGCTTTAAGTTACATCTTGTGTTGTAGTGATGTAAATGACATTGCATTGTGATCCACATTTTCTCTCTTGTTTCATCTAAAGATTGATAGGAGGAATTTTGTTCGTATATCCAACCTCATTAGCATAAATCCGCACAAGCAAAAACACTAGCTCCAAACAAATGCACTCCGTTAGTTAAATTAGTGCTCGACAAACTTGGTACTCAAGGCCGTACATAGCGGGAGGTGGACAAGAAGGGAACAGCTGCCCCCTCCAGGGAACTGAATTATTTTTCTAACATAGTGTTTGAGTTGGCTGAGCTATTTCTTGTTGCTATATTGGTCTGAAATCACAAGAAAATCGACTGATTGGCTGAAAACAAATCTTCCTTCGATGTGGATTCCAAATAATCATTTTGGAAAATCTTTCGAGGCTGCCTGTGGTTAGAATTTGGCGGGAGTTCAACGCATTTTTGAAACCATCCATACAAAGTGTTAAACGGCTGTTCACAGTATAGCTTGAGTTTAACTGAGATGGTATATAAATCATCATTGTGTAGCAGAGACCTCGGGGCAATTTCAAGCTAAACAAGGTGTTTATGTCATAATAAACCATGATAATTTACGACAAAAAGCGTCGGTGCGTTTTGTTTTCTTTAAAGGTCTTAGAGACCACTTTCTTTGTAGGGGTGAAAACAAAAGCGTCCAACTAGAAATCATGTCTGTATACGGGAGTCTTCTTTGAAGGTGTGCAGAGTTTGACCTCCACCCCCTCCCCCGCCCCCACACCCCCCATTTTTCCAAGACAAAAAATCCTACGAAGGGCCCTGGTACTGGCTGAAAATTTGAGCACAATGTGGTAGATAGTTTTTGAGAACTTAACATTGAAAGTGTCGAGGCCATCCAGCCATATTCCTTTGTCAATTTTACGTTCAAACCTTTTATCAGCAACAAGAGCAAAGAATCGGCGGCACTACACCTTAAAACGGAGGGTGATCGTGCCGTAAAGGATCAAAAGGAAGTGGCAGAGATACTGGCCAAATACTTTACTAATGCGGCATTGAGTATAAGTGGAGACCACCTGAATAATATCACAGAAGAGGACCATAGTGACCACAGCAGTGTTAAGACCATACGAGAAGCCCACAAAGAAACCAATTTTGAATTCAAGCTCTTCACAGAGGCTGAAGTAGAGCAGGCACTGGAAAAGATTAATTCAAAGAAGTCCAGTGGATGGGACACAGGACTACCACCAAAATTACTTAAGAAGGTGGCTAAAGGAACAGCAGCAGCGTTGACCAGCCTCTACAACAATTGTATAGAGTAGAGTACTTGGCCCAGCGCATGGAAGATGGGTGATTGGACACCCGTATTTAAGAAGGGAGATCGACTGGATGCTGGAAACTATCGCCCCATCACCTCCCTTTTAGCTGTCGACAAAATATTTGAACTCTTGTTGAGCAATCAGGATACAAGCCATTATGATGAAACTTTGTATTACAGAATGACAGCTTACAGAAAAAGACATAGTTGCGAAACAACCTTGCTTATGCTGATAGAGGATTGGAAACAGGCTGTTGATAGTCAGCAACAGGTATCAGTGTTATCTACAGATATGAGCAAGGCCTTTGACTCTCTCAGCCATTCTCTGACGGTAAAGAAACTAGAGGCTTATGGATTTGGAGGGCGATCACTTAACCTTATGCGCTCATTTTTTGACGACAGATTAAACCGAGTAAAAATGGGTGACGCTACTAGTGACTGGATAAAGATGGAACGGGGATGCCCTCAAGGATCGTCCTTTGGTCCCTTACTATGGAACATCTACCAAAATGATATGTCAGCTCATGTTAAAGACCTAAATCTAACAATGAACGCTGATGATCACCAAATGTACGTCAAAGGAAGGAAACATGAAACAGTACGATGCAGAATGAAAACTCAGGGCCAGTAAGCACTGTCATGGTACTCGAATAATTTCTTACTCGCCAATCCAGACAAGTTTCAGTCTCTATACATCAATCTATGAAACCTCGATAACGACAAGAGCGACAAAACACTGAGCATAAACGATCTAGACATTGCAAACACAGAACTAATGAAACTACCAGGAGTTCATATAGATGAAAATCTCAACTTCACTGAGCATATCAGCACATTATGCATTAAGGCAAGCCAGAAAGTTGGAGTACTCTCACGCCTTCGAAACTTAATACCCTGCAAGGCCAAGCTACTACTGTATAAGTCTTTTATACTGCCATATTTAACTTACTGCCATCTAACCTGGCATTTTTGCAAATCATCGGACAAAAGAAAGTTATAACGAATACAAGAACGAGCCCTAAGGGTAATACATAAATCCCATTCTGCTACATATGAAGAACTCCTAAGGCGTGCTGACATACCCTCTTTATATAACAGACGGCTTCAGGATATCATAGCACTTATGTACAAAGTCAAACATGGTCTTGTACCTGACTGCGTTTCTCAACTATTTGTCCGCAAAGGCTCTACACACTCGCTAAGGAATAGTGACTTTGTATTACCGCGTTCTCGAAACTATACGTTATGGCAAGCACTCTGTTAGATATCTCGGGCCATTCTTATGGTCAAAACTTACCGACAATCAAAAAGATTCGCCAAGTTTACCTGTTTTTAAAAACAAAATAAGAAAACTGAACCTTGCTGACATTTTAATTGATAATAGCAATTGCTGTAATCTTTGTAGTCAATAGAATCATTTTAGTTTTTAAATTTTAATTTTATCTTGTACATAAGCTACACAACAGGATCTCCCATATTCGCTAATTTTAATCACTTTCATGTAAATATCTAACTTTTACTAGTACGATATTTTATTAGTGTCTCCAATTAGTCTACCTAGGTTAAATACATTGACACTTTAATAAAGGTTTTACTTACTTACTTACTATATCAAATAACTTCTTTTCCGGCCAGCGACAAAAACTAATAATATTTATCGCAAACACTTTTTGAGAATTGGTGATATCCAATAAAAACCTTTTGTGAAAGCGGATATATAAAATAACTGGAAGAAATATCGAAGTTATTTTAAGGAAAATTCATTTCTCAGGGTACACTTCTGCTCGCAACTGACCCTCACTTGGTGTACCTGCTTTTAGATTTTAGCTCCAAAACCACGATTTTCTTATACGCCCCATTCGAGCGTTCTAAGAAACTCTCACAAGGACTCTTTGGTGTGTCATTGCCCACGCATTTACCTATATAGCATTGCCTACGTAGCCTTGCATTTGATAAAGATTACTTCAATGCAAAATTGTCTAGTATTTTTTTAACGGTTAAATTATACTATAGAAGGGAGAAAACCTTCGTTTTCAGCGCAGTTGAAGCAGAACGAAGAGCACCAAATTGCCGATCACTAAATTATATTCCCTTATATCTCGCTTGCAAAAACAACAACAACAACAACACATCGGAACTAGAGAACACAGAATGGTAAATATATATTTTACCTGATTTATTTTAAATATTTGATATATAAGCTCGATAAATGTTGTCGACAATTTCTACTTGTATCTGCAGCAAAAAAGATTACAAATTACTTGTTTCGTTACAAGATTACAAAGTCCTCTCTTATACTTTCCACAACGTCATTGGTTTGTTTCTGGAACACGATGACAGCAAAAGATTCTTTTGAACTCCTTTCGATAATTTGAACTTTGCAAAGCATAAACAAATGGGTTAAAAAACGAGTTAGCACTCAAAAGGAACCTTACCGTTCTATGAAAAAAGTACAAACATTCCCGATTATCGGCTACAGTAGTTCGGTCAATTGCCGTCAAGTAAATGAAAAATAATGAAAACGGCAGAGTACATATGCAAAACAGTATTGTAAGCGAAGCTAACAGCTTAAAAAGCTGTCTCTTTTCACGCCGATCTTCAAGCGCTCGATTGCTTGGACCATTAGTTGGTGTAGCGCAAATTGTATTCGTGATGAACAGTCCACGAAAAATTTCCAAATAACAGAAGAAAACCGTCAAGCAGGGAATGATTCCAAAGAAAACGCGCGAATACATTATGAAACCCTTGTGATCAGAATATTCGTCAAGACTCCATGGTCGTTTGCATGGATAAGTTGACAAAGGATTGGTGTCTATCGTATTTGTCATGAAGTTGGGAATACTGGATAAAACAGCAATTACCCACAAAAATGCAACGACATAAGAAAGTCTTCTTTTGGTTAATCGCAATCCAGTGTTAAACGGTTTCACAAGTGCCAGGTATCTTTCAATGGCAATGGTACAAACAGTTAAGACACCAACGTTTATCGTAATCGGAACCAATGCATTGCCCACAAAGACTTTGCAGAAAAAATCTCCCATTGTTTTGTGAACGCTCATATTGTTCAGGGAGTAGTCATACATTCCCGGGCAAAGCAACAGCGTCGTTAAATCCGCCACGGCCAAATTCATCAAGAGGTAGTTGGTAGTCGTGTGCATCGAAGGTGTTTTTCGTACGATGGTGATTATGATGCAGTTAGCGGGAACACCGATTGCCACTATGAGTGAATATATAACGCCAAACAAAATATCCTGACGAGAAAGGGGACTGTCGTCATAAAATGTTGAGTTATTTGAAGCCATTGAATAAAGAAAATTCTGCCGAGTCCGTATGTTACTGTGATTTAAATGAACTCAGTATGAGGTCAGCTGGTTTGCTCCGTGTATTTAATGGCTTCGATATAATTATAATTCAATAACGTATTGACTTTAAGGTACACAGTAGACAGTATCCAGCTCAGCTGCGTTTAGTTTGTGAATGTGTATATGTCATCGTGTTCAAATTGTAAAAGTAAACTCACAGTATTAACTTACAACGTAAAAAACACGAAGTAAAAAAAAAAGAATTGCGTACACCTAAGTTAATGTTTAGGATGCTTAGAAACACGCCTAAAAGAAAGTATATCGCTTATTATTGTGGCCTATGATATATGGTAATTTATTAAACGAACTTCGAAGTCCTCATCGTATGCCTGATTGATAATATATTGGTCTGACTTTCTCATTTTCATTTCCTTAAATGTCATTTAAGCTTCGAAAGTTATTGTGATAACGCCAAACTTAACCGAAAATTAATTCGGAATTATTGACGTTTTTACGACAGGTTTCATTAAAAATGTTGACAAGCCAAATGTGTCTTTTAACGAAACGCTTTGTTTTCCTTTTTGGTAGTTAATTCACTTTTCTTAATGCTAATATGAAGTGGACAAATGAGACAAGTTAAGGGGAGACTTCTAAGGCTCATTTCACTGCGTAGTGCTTTCTTGATTAAAGCTGAAGACAGGCAAAAGAATAACAAATTATTTTAGAAAAGTGCCGGCTTTGAATAATCTTATGTCCGTAGTTTTAATGCCCCTGAAAAGTTTCTCTGATCGCAGTAAGCGTCATGCTAATATTTAAAAGACCTGACAAAAGAAAACGGCATGGCATTGAAGTAGCTTGCTACATCCATAATGCTCATAACCCCTTGATGTACAGTATATATTTCTAAATGGAAAAATTTTGCCTTTATTTCAGTGAAATGTGGCTTTTTGAAACAGTCTGGCGGGCGGGGTGCCGAACGTTGCAAATTACAATTTCTGTGCCTAAAACAACTGTAACACGGACTTTGACAAAAACTGTATTCGAAGATGACCATGTTTGGTCACCTGCGAGATATCAAACACCAAGTGAACGACAACGAGTTATCCTTCTAAATTATTTTGCCTTCTCAGAAACGCTATTTGATCGGTTCCAGTAATTGCCCATATTACATCTGACCACGATCGTCTAGAAATCTCGAATTAAATGAATATTCGTTATTTTACAATGAAAAAAGAAATTGTTGTTGAATATTTGAAGTCGAAGCAAAATTTTCCTTGCCTCTTAAATTTACAACAATTAGAAAGCTCTATTCTCTCAACGCGTAGACTGAATTTCTCCCAAATTGAAACAACGGTTTCTTAGTGATGACTTCCCTGGGGCTGATGCCGTGTCGGGTGAGTTCCGGCTATCCTTTGTCTTCTTTACGACCACTTGAAGATGGCGGATATTTGCGACGCAAGAAGAAAAAAGGTTTAGCTGATAACTCATAATAATAATACGAGATAGTGATCCTAGATTATGCCATGTTTTACAATTTCGCTAAAGCAAAAGTCACAATTTGTTTCTTTAGTAAACATAGTAAATATTTCATTGGTAAATTCTGATTTAAGTAGCAACCGTTCTTTGATGATCTGCAACGCCTGTTTCGAAACACAATAGCACCTCGGTAATGTGAATTAATTTTCTGGTAAAAACATTTGAAGCCACCATCTAAAAAAATAATCATCATTATCATTCGTGTCAGTGAGTATCGCGTGCATTATTTTTATATTTGACAATTATTCCACGAGCGCGCGTTGGATATGAGATGATAGATAGCCAACGAGGCGCGAAGCGCCGAGTTGGCTATAATCATCTCATATCCAACAAACGCGAGTGGAATAATTGTTTTATTAAAAACAATTAAGAAATATTGTAAGTTGTGGCTGGTTTCGCCTAGCGAGAACAACCAGAAGACCATTTTAATGATCCCTATCCTCGAGCATGGTATACTAGCTCATATACCATCGCCGTTAAGCCAATCAAATCCCTGGAATTGCATTATACAATGATCCATTTTTTAATAAATACACTTATACTACGGATGAAGCTTAGTGAAATATGTAGAAACGACGTCTGGACTCTGTAGACTCTGTAGACGCAATTGAACGTAATTTTTTATCTACTTTCAGGTTTCACTGATAAAATTTCAATTCCTTTTTCTTGTTATCGGTTTTTTCGTTGTCATTCAAGGTCCATAAGTTTCCTTAATATTGCCAGAAGTAGGAGAAAATCAAATGAGATTGGTTGACATTTTGGATTACAGTTTTTTTTTTTTTGTGAACGGTTTTTGCAAAACCTCTCGTGTTTTGAAGAAAAAATTAGTTCCTAGGAAGTTAATTCACAATTCATAATATCCATTTCGCGTGAACAGACGTGAGAAAGATTAAAAATAGACATTTAATTGGTTAGACTAAGGCTCCTTCACTGGAAGGTGCTTTATTGTCGCCTGAAGCGGGAGACAGAATGATCTGATAAATAGTTCGGTTTCTAGTAATTTGATGTTTAAAATAAGCAATCTTCGAGCGAAGTAAATACGACGGCCTATTTTTGTGAAATGAGAATAGCCTAATGAACTAAATAATTCCCAGCTGCAGTTTGAATAACTGATCGAGATATGATACGGAAGACAACTTGCCTTAAGTTATAGCCTGTGTTGTAGTGATGTAAATGACATTGCTCGAGTCCACATTTTATCTCGTATCATGCAAAGGTTGAAGTTCTTACTTTGAATAATTCAAAAATACCGGTGAATTGAAGGCCGCGCTTGGGCCTTAAGACCATATGGCCGCACGATTTTATTAAAAAAAGACGTTTATATATGTATACTTCTACGACTTCAGCCAAATTGCCGTAAGAAGTAAAACTTTTGGTTTAGCTGAAACTGTGATTAATCTTACTATAAAGAATAGGAGGAATTTTGTTTGTATATGCAACCTCATTAGCATACATCCACACAAGCAATAAAACAAGCTCCAAACAAATGCACTCTGTTTATTAAAAGTGCTCGACAAACTGAATACTCGCTGAAAATTTGACCATGATGTGTTGGATAGTTTTTAAAAAGTAACATTGAAAGTGTCGAGGCTGTCTGGCAACTCTGTCACCCATCCATATCCCTTTGTCAATTTTACAGCTTTACGAGCTAAGTTCTCTGAGTATACTGGGCAGATCGCACTGATATTTACCCTGATTACCAAGTGTGACATGCGTTTTTAGTTTATGCTGTCCATTTCAGTTCCAAGCACATTATTTCATGTATGCTAATGAGGCAAAAAGAAACAATGGCGTCAACAAAGATTCTCATAAACTTATACTTGCCAACCAACTGCAAAATTTACTCAGAGCCCCGCATTACATTCTAACGAGGAAGAAAGCATTTAGAGTCGAAACGAAACATGTTTTTAAAGTAGCCAGAAAAAGCGTAATGGAAACAAACCTCATTTGTAACCAGGTTGGGTTACGAGTATTTGTAAGGTGGCCGAACACAGTTTGCGCGCGCTCTGTTTGTGATCCTATTGAGTGCGCGCTAGGGTTGTGGTAAGCAAATACTATCGATCCCTCGATTTTATACTAAATGGATCACAAAGGTGAGTTTTGCTCTTAAAAAAACTCAGTTTCTCATCTGTGAATCCTTCTTCATTTATCGCCGAACAAAGAAAGTGAGTTTACGAAGAGCTAAGCCTTTTTGCACGCTTTTCTTCTTTGCTGAGAAAACCTAATTAAAAGCCACGCATGCGCATTTGACCAAAAATGTGTGACTGGTTGTCTTAATGGAAATAAACCTTTTTCTAAGGAACTGCTCGTTAGAATTTTGTGAAATTTGACACAACAATAGTTCCTTAAAGGCGTAATTCGCCTACAATCAGAAATCAAAATCTAACAGAGAGTATCTCAGAAAAACATTAAAGTGCAAAAACAACATTTACAGGAGATCTCTCTGTTAAAATTACATGAAAGCAGCGTCACTATTTCAGTATTTTGTGAGTATTTCTGGATACAAAGAGATGGAAAAAATCTAAGGAGTGCATTTCTAAAAGTTGAGGACAACCATTATTTGAGGACGGTTATTAGCTTGCTACGTTGCCATGGCAACAGCACCTTGCTCAACAAGAAGTATCAAAATTTATTCCTTCTTAGTTAATCTTGCACCATGCTAATTTCGAGTACTCAGAAGTACGTAGTTTTCAAATAATGTTTACCAACACCTGTATACTGGAAAACTGTGTTCGGCCAACGTACCTTTCGTGATCTAAAATATTAGACCAACTTGGCCCGATTATAATACTACCACAAAAGCAGCTTGACACTAAATCATGAAATATTCTCTTGTTCGGAGATGTTTTCATCAGATTAGTTAAGTTAAAGCTAAACGACAGAAATCGTTGGACAAACGTTTTTAACGAGAAGATGACATTTGAATTCAAAATCTCCAATTAGCCCAACACTGCATTTTACATCCGGGTTCTCACGGTCTAGTGCGTTACCTGCCAGACAAGCAATATTCACTACAACGCGGACGCGGTTCTTATGATTTCATTTAATTTATTTCAAATATATCTCAATATATTAATGTGGCTGAATCACCAAAATGGGAGTTTTGCTGTTCGGTCCGCGCCGAATATCCGTAGCCGAGTATCGACGGTCATCATGAAAATCACCTCTAGTCGACCCAGACAATAACAGGTAATAAAATAATTAATTGAAATAGCTATTTTCCGGATATGGAAAGAAAGGTTAAATGGTCATTTGCCCGGAAAACGTTTTTTTATGGAAATGGCATTCACTTACTCGTATTAATTATGACCTTCTCGGCCAATGGCAAGAAGATGGCCAGTGATATACCCACTTTATCGAAAACTGGTTATATCAAATAACTTCTTTTCCGGCCAACAATAAACACTAATAATATTTATAGCAAACACTTTTTGAGAATTGGTGACATACAATAAAAATCTTTTTGTGAGAGCGGATAATTATATAAATAACTGGAAAAAATATCGAAGTTATTATAGGAAAATTCATTTCTCAGGACTACACTTTTTATCGCAACTAACGCTCACTTGGTGCACCTGCTTTTAAATTTTAGCCACAAAACCAAGATTTCCACATAAACCCCATTCGAGCGCTCTAAGAGATTCCCACAAGGACTCTTTGGTGTCATTGCCGATGCGTTTACGTGTGTAGCATTGCCTATGTAGCTTTGCATTTGATAGGGATTTTTTCAATGCAAAATTGTCCAGTTTTTTTATAACGGTTAAATTATACTATAGAAGGGAGAAAACCCTCGTTTTCAGCCCATTTGTAACAAAACGAAGTGCGCCAAGATCCCGATCACTAAATTATATTCCCTAATATCTCGCCTCCAAAAAGAACAACAACAACAACACATCGGAACTAGAGAATACAGAATGGTAAATGCATATTTCACCGGATTTTTTTTTAATATTTGATCTATAAGCTGGCTAATAACATTGTCGACAATTTACAATTGTATCTGCAGCAAAAAAGATTACACCTATTTCGACACAACACTACAAAGTTCTTTCCTTCACTTTCTATGAACTGTAATTTCATAGGCTTGTTTCTTGTGCACGCTTACAGCAGACAATTCTTTTGAACTCCTTTCGATAATTAGAACTTTGCAAAGCATATACGAGTGGATTAAAAAACGAGTTAGCATTTAGAAGAAACTTAACCATTCTATGAACAAAATACAAACGTTCCCAATTATCGGATACAGTAGTTCGGTCAATTGTAGTCAAATATATGAAAAATAATGAAAACGGCAGAGTACATATGCAAAACAGTATTGTAAGCCAAACTAACAGCTTAAAAAGCTGTTTCTTTGCACGCCGATCTTCAAGCGCTTGATTGCTTGGACCATTAGCGGGTGTTACGCAAATTGTATTCGTGATGAACAGGCCACGGAAAATTTCAAAATAGCAAAAGAACACTATCACGCATGGAATGATTTCAAAGAAAACGCAAGTGTAAATTATATAGCTGCCATGATCGGAATATTCGTCAAGACTCCATGGCCTTTTGCATGGATAAGTTGACAAAGGATCGTTGTCTATCGTATTTGTCATGAAGTCGGGAATACAGGAGAAAACAGCAGTTACCCACAAAAACGCAACGGCATAAGGAAGTCTTTTCTTGGTTCATCGTAATCCAGTGTAAAACGGTTTCACAAGTGCCAGGTGTCTTTCAGTGGCAAGGGTACAAACGGTTAAGGCACCAACGTTCGCGGTGATCGGCACCAATGCATTGCCCACGAAGAATTTGCAGATAAAATCTCCCATTGTTTTGTGGACGCTCATTTTGTTCAGGGAGTAGTCATACATTCCCGGGCAAAGTAACAGCGTCGTTAAATCCGCCACGGCCAAATTCATCAAGAGGTAGTTGGTAGTCGTGTGCATCGAAGGTGTTTTTCGTACGATGGTGATTATGATGCAGTTAGCGGGAACACCGATTGCCACTATGAGTGAATTTATAACGCCAAACAAAATATCCTGACGAGAAAGGGGACTGTCGTCATAAAATGTTGAGTTATTTGAAGCCATTGAATAAAGAAAATTCTGCCGAGTCCATATGTTATTTTGCTTTAAATGAACTCAGTATGAGGTCAGCTGGTTTGCTCCGTGTATTTAATGGCTTCGATATAATTATAATTCAATAACATATCGACTTTAAGGTACACAGTAGACAGTATCCAGCTCAGCTACGTTTAGTTTGTGAATGTGTATATGTCATCGTGTTCAAATTGTAAAAGTAAACTCACAGTATTAACTTACAACGTAAAAAACACGAAGTAAAAAAAAAAGAATTGCGTACACCTAAGTTAATGTTTAGGATGCTTAGAAACATGCCTAAAAGAAAGTATATCGCTTGTTATTGCGGCCTGTGATATATGGTAATTTATTAAACGAACTTCGAAGTCCTCATCATATGCCTGATTGATAATATATATGTCTGACTTTCTCATTTTCATTTCCTTAAATGTCATCTAAGCTTCGAAAGTTATTGTGATAACGCCAAACTTAACCGAAAATTATTCGGAATTATTGACGTTTTTACGACAGGTTTTATTAAAAATGTTAACAAGCCAAATGTGTCTTTTTTACGAAACGCTTCGTTTTCCTTTTTGGTAGTTAATTCACTTTTCTTAATGCTAATATGAAGTGGACAAATGAGACAAGTTAAGGGGAGACTTCTAAGGCTCATATCACTGCGTAGTGCTTTCTTCATTAAAGCTGAAGACAGGCAAAAGAATAACAAATTATTTAAGAAAAATGCCGGCTTTGAATAATCTTATGTCCGTAGTTTTAATGCCCCTGAAAAGTTTCTCTGATCGCAGTAAGCGTTATGCCAATATTTAAAAGAGCTGACAAAAGGAAACGGCATGGCATTGAAGTAGCTTGCTACATCCATAATGCTCATGACCCCTTGATGAGCGGTATATATTTCTAAATGGAACAATTTTGCCTTTATTTCAATGAAGTGTGGCTTTTATGAAAACAGTCTGGCGGGTGGGGTAAAGCACGTTGCAAACTACAATTTCTGTGCCTGAAACAGCTGTAACACGGACTTTGACAAAGACTGTATTCGAAGATGACCAGGTTCGGTCACCTGCGAGATCTCAGACACCAAGTGAACGACAACGAGGTATCCCTGTAAATTATTTTGCCGTCTGAGAAACACTATTTCATCGGTTCCAGTAATTGCCCATATTACATCTGACCGGCACGACCGTCTTGATATCTCGAATTAAATGAATATTCGTTATTTTACGATGAAAAAAGAAATTGTTTTTGAATATTTGAAGTCGAAGCAAAATTTTCCTTGCCTCTTAAATTTACAACAATTAGAAAGCTCTATTCTGTCAAAACGTA
This sequence comes from Pavona decussata, assembly GCF_977016875.1. Classification (NCBI taxonomy): domain Eukaryota; kingdom Metazoa; phylum Cnidaria; class Anthozoa; order Scleractinia; family Agariciidae; genus Pavona; species Pavona decussata. Next base: position 72,999 of record NW_028145549.1, on the reverse strand, counting down.
GACTGAATTTCTCCCAAATTGAAATAACGTTTTTTTAGTATGACTTCCCCGGGGCATGCCATGTCGGGTGAGTTCCGGCTATCCTTAGTTACGACCACTTGAAGATGGCGGATATTAGCGACGCAAGAGGAAAAAAGGTTTAGCTGATAACTCATAATAATAATAATAATACGAGATAGTGATCTTAGATTATGCCATGTTTTACTGTTTCGCTTAAGCAAAAGTCACAATTTGTGTCTTTAGTAAACATGGTAAATATTTGGTAAATTCTGATTGAAGTAGAAACCGTTCTTTGATGATCTGCAACGCCTGTTTCGAAACACAGTAGCACCTCGGTAATGGGAATTAATTTTCTGGTAAAAACATTTGAAGCCACCATCTATAAAAATAATCATCATTATCATTCGTGTAAGTGAGAATCGCGTGCATTTTTTTTTAATATATATATATACACTTGATTAAAAAAAGTTGTCTCGTGTAAAGTGTGCATCGTAAACGATGCGACTTAAATGGAATTATGGGATGATCCAATTAGCAAGCGCCTGTTTCGTGTTTTTCCAATTCGTCTGCAAGAAAAATATGAATTTGAAACCGTAAAATCTGCATGTGCCTTTTTTTCTCAACCAAGATTAATACAAATAAGCTAATAGGCCAGACGCTTCTCAAAGCACCGTTGGGTCTTTTCGTTGAGGGTCACTCTATACTTTTTATCTGACAACGTAGTTTCAACCAAGGGTATATTTCAATTGTAATTTTTCTTTCCAGTGGGTGGGCGGATGAATTAGATTATATGTCACATATAGAGAGAGACTTGCATCTGGTAAAATGAACTGCTCAATTTATTTTATATGTCGGTTCAACTTATAATTGAAACCCATTTTAATTTAAACCAGGAAATCCCACAAAGATGTACTCCACCATTTGTTTTTACTCAGTATTAAACAGCAGAGAGGCGTTTAATTTGTATTTTTGTGGTCTATCCATTGGTCAGAAAAACTAAAAGGAGCTCCATGGCTTGCCATTGCTGGCCTTATTATTACGGATTAATTGCTTAGTGGAATATGTAGTAATGACGTCTAGATTCTGTTGACGTTTCCACGCAATTTAATACCAATTTTTATTTACTTTCAGGTCTTACTGATAATTTTTCCATTTCCTTTTCTGGTTATCAGATTGCTCGTTGTCATTAAAGGTCCATAAGTTCTCTTAATGCTGTGAATGCTCAGTTTGTTCAGAGAAAAGTCATACATGCCTGGGCAGAACGTCAGGGTTGTTAGACCAGCAATGGCCAAGTTCATCAAGAGGTAGTTGGTAGTCGTGTGCATCGAAGGTGTTTTTCGCACGATGGTGATAATAATGCAGTTAGCTGGAACACCGATTAACACAATGATTATATAAAAAACGGCAAACACAATATCCTGACGTGAAAGAGGAGCGTGCTCATAAGCTGTTGAATTATTTGAAGCCATTGGGGAATAAGTGGGGTATATACTGTTGAATCCATGCTTTGCATTCATATTTAACTACACTCGAATTCAATCAATAATTTCAGCTTCGATATTAAAGATCTGCTTTGATATTAACAGCTTGCAGTGTTCACTCAAAGACTTAATGGGAATGACATAGAAGAACTTGTTTTCAGCTAATGGACATCTCAAAGTCTTCAAACTTGGAATCTAAGTTCGCTCTATTTATAGACCACAAATATAACCCATACAAAATGACATTGGTCAGAAAAAACTAAAAGGAGCTGTATGGCTTACCATTGTTGGCCTTATTGTTACGGATTAAGCCTAGTGAAATATGTAGTAATGACGTCTAGACTCTGTAGACGTTTCCACGCAATTAAATACCAATTTTTATTTACTTTCAAGTCTTACTGATAATTTTTCCATTTCCTTTTCTGGTTATCAGTTTGTTCGTTGTCATTAAAGGTCCATAAGTTCTCTTAATGCCCTGAATGTTCAGTTTGTTCAGAGAAAAGTCATACATGCATGGGCAGAACGTCAGGGTTGTTAGATCAGCAATGGCCAAGTTCATCAAGAGGTAGTTGGTAGTCGTGCATCGAAGGTTTTTTTCGTACGATGGTGATAATAATGCAGTTAGCTGGAACACCGATTAACACAATGATTGAATAAAAAACGGCAAACACAATATCCTGACGTGAAAGAGGAGCGTGCTCATAAGCTGTTGAATTATTTGAAGCCATTGGGGAATAAGTGGGGTATATACTGTTGAATCCATGCTTTGCATTCATATTTAACTACACTCGAATTCAATCAATAATTTCAACCTCGATATTAAAGATCTGCTTTGATATTAACAGCTTGCAGTGTTCACTTGAAGACTTAATGGGAATGACATGAAAGAATTTGTTTTCAGCTAATGGACATCTCAAAGTCTCAAACTTGGAATCTATTAAAGTTCGCTCTATTTATAGACCACAAATAAAACCCATACAAAGAGACATTGGTCAGAAAAACTAAAAGGAGCTGTATGGCTTGCCATTGCTGGCCTTTTTATTACGGATTAAGCTTAGTGAATTATGTAGTAATGACGTCTAGAATCTATAGACGTTTCCACGCAATTAAATACCAATTTTTATTTACTTTCAAGTCTTACTGATAATTTTTCCATTTCCTTTTCTGGTTATCAGTTTGCTCGTTGTCATTAAAGGTCCATAAGTTCTCTTAATGCAGTGAATGCTCCGTTTGTTCAGAGAAAAGTCATACATGCATGGGCAGAACGTCAGGGTTGTTAGATCAGCAATGGCCAAGTTCATCAAGAGGTAGTTGGTAGTCGTGTGCATCGAAGGTTTTTTTCGTACGATGGTGATAATAATGCAGTTAGCTGGAACACCGATTAACACAATGATTGAATAAAAAACGGCAAACACAATATCCTGACGTGAAAGAGGAGCGTGCTCATAAGCTGTTGAATTATTTGAAGCCATTGGGGAATAAGTGGGGTATATACTGTTGAATCCATGCTTTGCATTCATATTTAACAACGCTCGAATTCGATCAATAATTTCAGCTTCGATATTAAAGATCTGCTTTGATATTAACAGCTTGCAGTGTTCACTTGATCACTTAATGGGAATGACATGGAAGAATTTGTTTTCAGCTAATGGACATCTCAAAGTCTTCAAACTTGGAATCTAAGTTCGCTCTATTTATAGACCACAAATAAAACCCATACAAAGAGACATTGGTCAGAAAAACTAAAAGAAGCTGTATGGCTTACCATTGTTAACCTTATTATTACGGATGTAGTAATGACGTCTGGACGCGAGAGGAAAAAAGATTCAGCTGATAATTCATAATTATACGACATAGTGATCTTAGATTATGCCATGTTTTACAGTTTCGCTTTAGCAAAAGTCACAATTTGTTTCTTTAGTAAACATGGTAAATGTTTGGTAAATTATGATTGAAGTAGCAACCGTTCTTAAATGATATGCAACGCCTGCTTCGAAACACTAGCACCTTGGTAATGTGAAAAAGCGTTTCAGCCACCATCTAAAAAAATGATCATCATTATCGTTCGTATCAGAGAGTATTGCGTGCATTTCTTTTATATGCACTCCGGATTAAAGAAACGTTGTCTCGAGTGAAGTGAATCGTAAACGATGCGATTTTAAATGGAACTGGATGATCCAATTAGCAAGCGCATGTTTCGTGTTTTTTCTATTTGTCCGCAAGAAATATATGAAATTGAAGCCGTCAAAACTGCATGTGCCTTTATTTTCAAACAACAATAATACAAATAAGCTAATAGGCCAGACGCTTCTTAGAGCACTGTTAGGTCTTGACGTTCACGGTCTATACTTTTTATCTGACAACGTTGCTTCAACTGAGTGTATATTTCAATTTTAATTTTTGTTTCCAGCGGGTGGGCGGATGAATTAGATTATATGTCACATATATAGAGAGACTTGCAACTGGTGAAGTGAACTGCTCAATTTATTTTATATGTCGTTCAACTTATAATTGAAACCCATTTTCAACCAGGAAATCCCACAAAGATGTACTCCACCATTTGTTTTTGCTCAGTATTTTAAAAACAGCGGAGAGGCGTTTAATTTGTAGTTTTTGTGCTTTATCCATTGGTCAGAAAAACTAAAAGGAGCTATATGGCTAACCATTGTTGGCCTTATTATTACGGATTAAGCTTAGTGAAATATGTAGTAATGACGTCTGCACTCTGTAGACGTTCCCACGCAATTAAATACCAATTCTTATTTACCTTCAGGTCTGAATGATAGTATTTCCATTTCCTTTTCTTGTTATCAGTTTTCTCGTTGTCATTAAAGGTCCATAAGTTCTCTTTATATTGCCAAAGATAGGAAAAACATCAAATAAAGATGATTGACGTTTTGGAAGACAGTTTTTTTTGTGTGAAAGGTTTTTGCAAAACCCTCGTGTTTTGGAGAAAAATCTCATTTCTACGTAGTTAATTCACAACTGAATTTATAATATCCATTTCACGTGAACAGATTTGGTTACACTAAGGCTCCTTCAGTGGAAGGTGCTTTATTCTCGCCTGAAGCGGGAAACAGAATGATCTGATAAATAGTTCGGTTTCTAGTCAATTAATGTTTGACATAAGCAATCTTCGAGCGGCGTGAATACGACGGCTTTTTTGTGAAATGAGGATAGCCTAATAAACTAAATAATTCCCAGCTGGAGTTTGAATACAGATTGAGATCTGATACGGAAGACAACTTGCCTAAAATTATAGCCTGTGTGACATTGCTCGAGTCACATTTTATCTCCTTTTATGCTTTTATTACTTTGAATAATTCGAAAATACCGGTGAATTGAAGGCGGCACTTGGGCCTTAAGACCAATGGCAGCACGATTTTATTAACAAAAGACCTCATTAGCATGCATCCGTACAGTCAACAAAACTAGCTCCAAACAAACGCACTCTGTTAATTAAAAGTGCTTGACAAACTTAAAACTCGCTGAAAATTTGACCATGATGTGTTAGATAGTTTTTGAGAAATTAACGTTGAAAGTGCCGAGATGCCTGGCAACTCTGTCACCCAGCCATATTTCTTGGTAAATTTAATTTAACAGCTTTACGAGCCGGCTAAGTTCTCTGAGAATATTCAACAGATCGCACTGATATTCATCCTGATTACCAGGTTTGACATGCGTGTTCAGTTTGCGTTGCCATTTACATGTACGCTAATGAGGCAAAAAAGAAACAATGGCGTCGGCAAAAATTCTTACGGAAACTTCTACTTGCCAACCAACTGCAATATTTAATAAGCCCTGCATTACATTTTAATGCAGGTATTTGGTCCGGCACCAAGATTACCTCTGTAATGACGAAGAAATCATTTAGAGCCGAAAGGAAACATGTTTTTAAAGTAGCCAGAAAATGTGTACAGTAATTGAAACAAACCTAATTTGTAACCAGATTGGGTTACGAATATTTTAAAGAAACAGTCAGTCAACAAGAGCTCACTTAAAGGAGACGTTAAGTTAAATTTGTGATCTAAAATGTTAGACCAACCTCGCCCGATGATAATACTACCACAAAAGCAGCTTGACACTAAATCATGAATGATTTCCCTGTTCGGAGGTATTTTCATCAGATCAGTTAAGTTAAAACTAAACGATAGAAATCGTTGGACAAACGTTTTTAACGAGAAGATGACATTTGAATTCAAAATCTTCGATTAGCCCAACACTGCACTTTACATCCGGGTTCTCACGGTCCAGTGCGCTACTTGCCGGACAAGCAATATTCACTACAGCGCGGACGCGGTTCTTATGATTTGATTTAATTTATTTCAAATATATCTCAATATATTAATGTGGCTGAATCACCAATATGGGAGTTTTTGCTGTTTGGTCCTCGCTGAACATCCGTAGCTGAGTACAATATCGAGGGTCATCATGAAAATCACCTCTAGTCGACCCAGACAATAACAAGTAAGCAATAAAATAGTTATTTGAAATAATTATTTTCCGCTCGTGTGTTTACATAACCCACGCGGAAGGAACTAATCGAGCATGAAATTCCCTTGGCAGCAAAACAATTGAGCCAATCAGATATCAGCTGAACGCATCAGAAAATTCTTTGTCTCGTCGCGCTTGTAAATTTTGAAAAGCGCACAGGATAAAACGCTGTTTTAACAGTCTTTTGAAAGGATTATTGGGCTTTTTTCGGCTTTGAGTTTTCAAGATCACAACTAATTAATATTCATGAAAAAATTGGGACCAGGGAAAAAAGTCCGGATAATCGAGGTCCGGATAATCGAGGTTCGACTGTACTGGCAAGAAAGATTAAATGGTCATTTGCCCGTAAAAGTTCTTTATGGAAATGGCGTTCACTTACTCGTTACTCGTATTAATTATCACGTTCTCGGCCAATGGCAAGAAGATGGACAATGATATTAATAGCCACTTTATCGAAAACTGGTTATATCAAATAACTTCTTTTCCGGCCAACGGCAAAAACTTATAATATTTATAGCAAACACTTTTTTGAGAATTGGTGATATACAATAAAAACCTTTTTGTGAAAGCGGATATATATATATATATAAAAATATCGAAGTTATTCAAGGAAAATTCATTTCTCAGGGTCACACTTCTGCTCGCAACTGACGCTCACTTGGTGCACCTGCTTTAAGTTTTAGCTACAAAACCAAGATTTCCACATAAGCCCCATTCGAGCGTTCTAAAAGATTCCCACAAGGACTCTTTGGTGTGTCATTGCCCATGCATTTACCTATGTAGCATTGCCTATGCGGCTATGCAAAATTGTCCATTTTTTTATCTAACAGTTAAATTATACAACAGAAGGGAGAAAACACTTGTTTTCAGCCCATTTGTAAAACGAAGTGCGCCAAGTTCCCGATCACTAAATTATGTTCCCTCATATCTCGCTTCCAAAAACAACAACAACAACAACGCATCGGAACTAGAGAACACAGAATGGTAAATGCGTATTTCACCGGATTTTTTAAATATTTGATCTATAAGCTGGCTAACATTGTCAACAGTTTACACTTGTATATGCCGGAAAAAAGATTACAAATTACCTGTTTCGTTACAAGACCACAAAGTTCTCTGTTTCACTTTTTACGAGCTGTAATTTCATTGGTTCGTTTCTTGAACACGCTTACAGCAGACAGTTCTTTTGAGCTCCCTTCGATAATTAGAACTGTGCAAAGCACATACGAGTGGATTAAAAAACGAGTTAGCATTTAGAAGAAACGTAACCATTCTATGAACAAAATACAAACGTTCCCGATTATCGGCTACAGTAGTTCGGTCAATTGCAGTCAAATATATGAAAAATAATGAAAACGGCAGAGTACATATGCAAAACAGTATTGTAAGCCAAACTAACAGCTTAAAAAGCTGTTTCTTTGTACGCTGATCTTCAAGGGCTTGACTACTTGGACCATTAGTTGGTGTAACGCAAATTGTCTCCGTGATGAAAAGTCCACAAAAAATTTCCAAATAACAGAAGAAAACCATCACGCATGGAATGATTCCAAAGAAAACGCACGTATAAATTATGAAGCCCTTGTGATCAGAATATTCGTCAAGACTCCATGGTCGTTTGCATGGATAAGTTGACAGAGGGTTGGTGTCTAAGGTATTTGTCATAAAGTCGGGAATACAGGATAAAACAGCAAATACCCACAAAAACGCAACGACATAAGGAAGTCTTTTCTTGGTTAATCGCAATCCAGTGTTAAACGGTTTCACAAGTGCCAGGTATCTTTCAGTGGCAAGGGTACAAACGGTTAAGGCACCAACGTTCATTGAAATGGGGACTATGGCATTTCCCACAAAGAGTTTGCAGATAAAATCTCCCAGTGTTTTGTGAACGCTCATTTTGTTCAGGGAGTAGTCGTACATTCTCGGGCAAAGCAACAGCGTCGTTAGATCCGCCACGGCCAAATTCATCAAGAGGTAGTTAGTGGTCGTGTGCATCGAAGGTGTTTTTCGCACGATGGTGATTATGATGCAATTAGCGGGAACGCCGATGAAGATCATGAATGAATACATAACGGCAAACGCAATATCTTGTCCAGAAAGGGGACTGTTGTCATAAAACGTTGAGTTATTTGAAGCCATTGGGAAATTCTGAATAAAGAATATACTGTCGAGTCCGTATGTTACTGCGCTTTAAATGCATTTAGTATGAGGTAGGCTGGTCTGCTCCGTGTGTTTATAGTCGAAATTTTATAAATTAATACCATATTGACTTTAAAATTACACAGTAGACAGTATCCAGCTGACAGTAAAAGTTTTTTGTGGCCTGTAATAAATGGTAATTAATAAAACGACCTTAGAAGTCTTCATCATATGCCGGGATGATAATATGTTCATCTGACTTTCTCACTTCCATTTTGTTTTATGTCATTTAAGGTTTGTAAGTAATATCTTGATAACGCCAAAAGTGAACGAAAATTAATTCGGAATGATCGACATTTTTACGACAGGTTTCATTAAAAATGTTAACAAGCCAAACATGTCTTTTTACGAAACGCTTCTTTTTCCTTTCTGGTAGTTGGTTCACTTTTCATAATGCTAATATGAAGTGCACAAATTGGACGAGTTCTGGGAATACTTCTTTCTTTAAGATGACACAAGATCCTTCAGTCCTAAGGCTCATTTCACTGCGTAGTGTTTTCTTGATTAAAGCTGAAGACAGGAGGAAGAACAACGAAGTTTATAATAAAAGTGTCGGCTTTGAATACCCATTTTCCGGCTACTGGGAAGAAAGATTAAACGGTCATTTGCCCGCAAAAATCCTTTATGGAAATGGCATTCACTAACTCGTATTAATTATGAGCTTCTCGGCCAATGGCAAGAAGATGGCCAGCGATATTAAATAGCCTCTTTATCGAAAACTGGTTACGTCAAATAACCTCTTTTCCGGCCAACAGTGAACACGTATAATATTTATAGCAAACACTTTTTGAGAATTGGTGATATACAATAAAAACATTCTTGTGAAAGCGGATGTATAAATAACTGGAAAAAACATCGCAGTTATTATACGAAAATTCATTTCTTAGGACTACACTTTTGATTGCAACTAACGCTTGCTTGGTGCACCTGCTTTTAAATTTTAGAAGACAGGTAGAAGAATAACAAAGGTTATAATAAAAGTGTCGGCTTTGAATAATCTTATGTCCGTAGCTTTAAAGCCCAAAATTTTCTCTAATCGCAGTAAGCGCCGTCATGCCAATAGTTAAAAGAGCTGACAAAAGAAAACGACGGCATGGCATTGAATTGAAGTAGCTTGCTACATCCATAATGCTCATGACCCCTTGATGTGCAGTATATATTTCTAAATGAAACGATTTTGCCTTTAATTTAATGAAATGCAGCTTTTATTAAAACAGTCCGGCGGGTGGGATTTAGAACGCTGCTAATTACACTCTTTGTGCCGCTACTATTACAAGAACTTTGCATAAAAACTGTATTCGAAGATGAACATGTTGTCACCTGCGAAGTCTCAAACACTAAATGAACGACAACGACTTTTCCCTGTAAATTATTTTGCCGTCTGAGAAACCGGCACTGTCTGATCGGTTCCAGTAATTGTACATACTGACATCTGACCACGATCGTCTAGAAATGTTGAATTAAATGAATATTCGTTATTTTACAATGAAAAAAGAAATTGTTCTTGAATATTTGAAGTCGAAGCAAAATTTTCCTTGCCTCTTAAATTTACAACAATTAGAAAGCTCTATTCTGTCAAAACGTAGGCTGAATTTCTCCCAAAATGAAACAACGTTTTCTTAGTATGACCTCTCTGGGGCATGCCGTGTCGGGTGAGTTCCGGCTATCCTTTGTCTTCTTTACGACCACTTGAAGATGGCGGATATTAGCGAAGCAAGAGGAAAAAAGGTTTAGCTGATAACTCATAATAATAATAATAATACGAGATAGTCAGTGATCTTAGATTATGCCATGTTTTACAATTTCGCTTAAGCAAAAGTCACAATTTGTTTCTTTAGTAAACATAGTAAATATTTGGTAAATTATGATTTTAAGTAGCAACCGTTCTTTGATGATCTGCAACGCCTGTTTCAAAACACAGTAGCACCTCGGTAATGTGAATTAATTTTCTGGTAAAAGCATTTGAAGCCACCATCTAAAAAAATAATCATCATTATCATTCGTGTCAGTGAGTATTGCGTGCATTTTTTTTTTATATACACTCGATTGAAAAAACGTTGCCTCGTATAAAGTGTGAACCGTAAACGATGAGACCTGATGGAACTATGGGATGATCCAATTAACAAGCGCGTGTTTCGTGTTTTTCCTATCTGTCTGAAAGAAATATATGAATTGGAAGCCGTAAAAACTGTATGTGCCTTTATTTTCAAACAAGAATAATACAAATAAGCTAATAGGCCAGACGCTTCTCAGAGCATCGTTGGGTCGTAACGTTCATGGTCCATAGTTTTTAGGGACCGTTCATTTTTTATGAGCATGGGGGGGCTGGTGGGATTTGGGGGGGGGCCACGAGAAAAAAAATGGCACTAAAGGGGGGGGCTACCAAAAAAAATTGAGTGAAAGAGGGGGGGGTCACCAGAAATAATTGGCTAGTAGGGGAAATTGAAAGTGGCTCAACACAGAAACGGATGAAGAAATTGAATATTATTTCAATTTTATTTAATACGATTTTCCTAACCACTTTTAATTTGTTTTAATTTGTACATACTGAGGTCGAAATCTGCATTTTATATCAACAACAACTGAGGAAATGAAGCATATCTGTTGGAAAAGCAATAATGAATATAAACTGAAGTAGACACCTATGTTTGTACAAGTTCAAATTAATATAAAAACGTAGCAGTCTCACTATTGAATCATCCGTGGGGGAGTAGTTTTCTACAAAGTGGTTGTACTCAAAACTATATCAATAGATTGCTTAATGTTCTGTTTAATAGTACTTACTTTTATAAAGACTGTTGATTAGTAAATTATTTGAACCCAGGAGTATCAGTAGACTCAGTAGTATGCCTAGTGTGAACTTCCAGATTAGTTTTGTAATAATAGAACTGTTGTTGGTGACTTTAGTTGATGGTAAATCTGAGCCGTAGGCCATCTTCAGAAAAGCTTGTAACTGTCATTTTTAATAGCAGTACTTTAATATCCAGGCGCGTAGGAGGGGGGGTTCGAGGGGTTCGAACGAACCCCCTTTGAAGATCAATAATGGTGGAAGCAAAAGCACAATGAGGAGGTTGAACAACTACATGAGGTGTACCATGCGAGAGAGTAGAATGTCCGCCCTAGTTCTAATGCATATCAAATATGATATGCCTGTCAATCTTGACGAGATAGCCAATTTGTTCGAAGGCCTACACCCGTGAATGATGCAGTTTACCAGCTTGGTGTATGACTATCAGCAGATTGAATAGTTATCAGAACTTGACAGGGCGCGGAATGTACATTGAACTTTCTTGTTTAAATTGAAACAATTATGCTGTAGAAATGATGTATATAGCTTAAAAAGCTGCTGTAAAACAAATTTGTGATTTGCCTAAAATGGGTCTCAAAATGCAGGAAATGAGGTTTCTGGGAACCTAGATTTTCAAAAATTTCCGGGGGAGCATGCCCCCGGACCCCCCTAGTGAGCAAGATTTGGGGCTCAACAAACACCCCTATCTAACCCTTACCTACGCGCCTGATATCTGTGTCCGCTGTTTATTTCTGTTTCATATGACTCGTAATCGTTGATTGGTATGCTTCAATCCGTATTTTGTTAGTCAGATCTGTACGTGTATTAATTGTTTCTACTCGAAGAGGAGTAATTTCACGTTAACCATTTGCTTGATTAATTTTTGTAGTTCCTTTGAGAATCTAAATGGAAATTTAGGGTTTGCCGTAGCCGTAAACGTGTTCCTATCTATAAAACGTTTTTTTAAACAAGAGAAATCTGTACCTAAGCAGAGAACGGTAACTTTTTAATAGTACTGTAAAGAAATCACAGTAACAATTACATTTATCTTTGATATAAACAGTACATAAGCGTTTTGTTAAAGTTAGGAGTATGATTTGTTTCTGGTTGGGCGGGAGGTTGGGGGGGGGGGGGTCATCAGAAAAAATAGTTTCTACTGGGGGGGGGCCATGTGGAAAAAATTGCATGCTAGGGGGGGGTCATACAGTTTCGTAGTGGCAATTAACCAAATTCCACCAGCCCCCCCATGCTCATAAAAAATGAACGGTCCCTTACCTGACAACGTTGTTTCAACCGAATGTATATTTCCATTTTCATTTTCTTTTCCAGCGGGTCGCGGATGAATTAGATTATATGCCATATATAGAGAGAAATGAACTGCTCACTTGATTTTATAGCGGAGCTCGGCGCGCGCGGAGCCCCTTAGCTAAGAGAATTTGGTAACCCGTGAAAGCCAAAAATTTTTGTTTGGTTATTACGTCACTTGTCCGTTCGACTGTCCGTCCGTACGCAATCCCACAATGCTAATGCGCCCGTGTTTGTTTGGCGGGAAGTTGCATAGCGAGGTGCGTTACAACAGAAATGCTAAAGAGCACACAATACAAACGTTGACAAACGTGGAAAGAAAAAAAAGAGAGAGATAAAGAAATCAGAACAGCGGGGACGATTAAGCAAAGTTCAACGTGAAAGAGACGATAGATAGCAAGTTAGAGCAGGCCGGCCGGAAAAGTAAGTTTAAAGAAGCCTCGCATTTGTCTATATCACCCGTTTGCGATCAGTTATGGCAACTTTCAGAACTCTAAAATAGCTTTACATAGGTACTTTAATCGCTTTCGATATCACTAATATTCGAGGAGAAGTTAATTTTTGAAAAATATATTTCGTGGCCGTGTTTTCGTGTTTTTCATTCGCACCGCACGGCTCTCATGTGATTGTAAACACACACAAGTTTAAAAGCTTTTAAATAATTCTACCAAACACCAAAGAGTATTTTTCTGTATTCTCCTTTTCTTAACGTTTATTGAGAGACTAGAATTATTAATAATTAGGAGCATGGACACAATTTTGAATTTCCAAACATTTTTCCCCGGGAGCTATTAACTTGCTCTCGCAAAAAATACCATGTTTACGTAATTCCGACAGCCGTTTTAACAGATCATTTGTAAATGAAAATATTTTCTTCCAGGCAAAAATCGATAATTTATTATGCTACGTGTTTCATGCTTTACACAGATACTTTAATCGTTTATTAAGTTCTCGATACCATCGATATTCGTATAGAAATTAATTATTTTTGAACATGTTGTTTCATGGCTGTTTTTTTTTTTTTTTTTTTTTTCATTCGCTCCGCACGGAAAGAATTGTACCAAAAGCCAAAGACTATTTTCCCGTATTCTCCATTTGTTAACGTTTATTTAGATACTAGAAATATTACTATAGGAGCAGAATTGACACAGTTTTGAATTTCCAAACATTTTTCCCGGGAGCTATCTTACTCTCGCAGCGAAAATACCATGTTTACGTGATTCGACGGCCGTTTTCAGGTCATTTATAAAACGGAAAATGTTTTCTTCCAGGCAATAATCGATAATTTTTCTCTATGCTACGTGTTTAAAGCTTTACCGACAGATGCTTCAATCGTCTATTACAGTGCGACGTACTGTAAATTCTCGATACCATCGATATTCGTGTAGAAATTATAAATTTTTGAAAAATATTTTTTCGTGGTCGTATTGTTTTCATTCGCAACACACGGCTCTCACTTGTTTGTAAACGAACACAAGTTCAAAAGCTCTAACATAATTCTACCAAACACCAAAACTATTTTCCAATATTTTTCATTCGTTGACGTTTTATAGAGACTAGAGTTATTACTATAGGAGCAGAATTGACACAGTTTTGAATTTCCAAACATTTTTCCCCGGGTCGCTCAGTTGCTCTTACACCAAAAATATTATCATGACGTGTAATTCGACGGTCGTTTACAAATTATTTGTAAACGAAAATACTTTCTTCCATGCAACAATCGATATTTTTTCTTTATGTTATGTGTTTTTAAGCTTTACACATTTTACCCTTTTTTTATACCACCAATATTCGCAGAGAAATTATTTTTTGAACATTTTGTTTAGGAGCCGTGTACATGTAATACATTTACGCCGCTCTGCTTTCATGGGCTTGGACTGTATAAACATGCACGCACCATTTTTAAACGCTCTGATATTTCAGGCTACAACCAAGCGTTAAAGTGTTAAAATTTTTGTAAGGTCCAGAATTATTTTAGTAGTAGCGATATTGACTGAGTTATGATTTTTCAAACCTTTTTATCTGACCCTCAAATAAGTCTGGGAACCCTGTTAAGCAACGACGACGGTAGCAACAACATTTGAACAAAAACAATCGCTCCGCAATTAAATTTTGATACATTTCTTTGCCATCCTCCGCAAAACAACAACGTGAAATGACCTAATTTAAGGGATTTGTGGAGAACATGAGCAAACGACGGTGAATTTTTCTTTCTCGTTAACTTGAACGCAACTCCTACCAATTTAGGCAACTTGCTAGCTGTTTACTAGTCTAATGCGTTTCTAAGCAACAATCAATGTTTTTTTTCTATATTTAACGTGTTTCAAGCTTTACAAGTATACTTCAATCGCTTCGATAGGATAAATATTCGTAGAGAAACTAATTTTTAAACATTTTTTTTCGGGGCAGTTTCGTTCGCACCGCACGTACGGTCCTCATTCAGTTGTAAACACACTTAAAGATCTGTGGCAAGCAACCAAGAGTGATTTCCCCGTGTTCTCCTTTTCTTGACGTTTATTTGGGTTTCAGTAGGAGCAATATTGACTGAGTTGCAAATTTACACACGTAATGAAGAAAGAATATAAGTTTAATTAAGGAGTAAACTAAACAACGATAAAACTTAATGTCAGGCATCAATTTATTGTTCACCTGCGCTGTGAAGCTTCCTACCGCTTTTAAGCGGTAAAAAAAAATCCGCGAAAATAGATCGATAAAAATAGCAAACGGTGGATCAAAAGAAGGAACTTACGGAGTAATTTCCACTGAATTTGACCTGCTCCTTCCTCCCATCAAAAGGACACTGTTATGCTCGATCGGTTATCATTCGTTTTAAGAAGGAGCAGCGAGGTGAAAGCACTTGTTCGCCATGACTGATTTCAGTTTCTCAGCTAAACAAATGTCAATCCGATCCAAGTTTTTGGCTTTGACGCAAATGATTTTTTGCTGTTTCTTGTAAGACACGAAAACTTAACGTTTAGGAATTTTCTTTCTAACTGCAGCACTTGATTTCCATGTATTTGTGGTACAAACAACTCGGCTTAAACAGTCGAACTCCAAAAAACTTGAAAGAACTTGTTATTTTTGGACACAAAATGAAGAAACCAACGAAATGTAGAACTGGCGTGCTCAGCCAATCTGGGGCGAGTATTTTCGCCGCTCGACCTATCAGGAGTATGTAATTTTGCCCTCTGTATTACATTGTTGTTGTTATTGTTGATGGACAGTTTTTGCTGCATATGCACTAAAAATATATATAACTGCAGAAAGGATGAGGAAGTGGTAACGTTATTACGTTCATACGCTAAGCAGATTTCAAAAAATGCTATGAAAAAATTGGAGCTCCGCTTTAAGGCTTGGCTAAATATGTATATATTATGTCGGTTCAACTTATAATTGAAACCCATTTTAAAGCAGGAAATCCCACAGAGATGTACTTCACCATTTGTTTTTGCTCAGCATTAAATAGCCTCCCACGCAGTCGTTTTTAGGGGAATCGTATTTCCTCCTCCCCACAAACGCCTGCTTACCCAAGCGCCACATTCCTTTCCGCCGCTAAGCCAATCACAGTGGACCTTCTAAAATCTGGAAGGTTGACCTTGACCTCAGAACGCCTCTCTCGGGAACAGTGAAAAACATCACAACGGAGACAGAACTTGACCGAGCTTACGTGAGCTTTTAGCACCGTGTGCCCTACGTTCAAAATTTCTCGTGTAAATGCCTATCAACTGACTGCAATAAAAAAATTCCTGACGGGAAATAGCGATATTTTCGTCAATTTGCCGACTGGTTACGCAAAGCCGCTTTAATATTTATCAAGCTTTGCCTTCAATCTTGTCGACCTTGTCGATGTGGAGGAAACCGAAATATTACCCGATATGTCGGTAGACTTTAAAGATTTTGCAGTTGAAACTCGCTTTGTTGTTGCAATTTGTTTGGGGTCATGTGTGACATTTTCCACAAGGACCACAAGTTGATCCGCTCTTTGTCGTTTAACTTTCCGTTTAATAGTCTTTAATGGACTGATAAATACTGCAGATCTCCCCTTGATACCTTCTACATTCTTCTTTGCTTTCTCGAATCGAGTTAGTCTGTCGTAGCACTTCGTACAAACAAACAAATCTGCTCCAGAGTTTCCGCACCCGTAAGAGGCGATATATTCACCGATTGTCAACTCGATCAGGCGGGGAAGATCGATTACACTTTTCCGAAGATTTTGACTCTCCCAGCAGTGTCAAAACGTTGCACAAGAAGCGCTTGTATTCATATTCGATATTTGTTTTGGTGTTTCAGCCATGACCAGCCATTCCAGTAGTGAAAAAATATATATATTCCAACTTAACTCCCGCATCTCTCAAGACTGTATTAAACAGAGACTGTAGACACTGTACAAAGCTCGCGGGAAACGAAAGCGACCATTGTAACCAGCAATTTGATTTGATGTCATTAAACAATGCCTCGATGGTAATTGGCTAGGGTGCTTGGGGAGTAAAACAATGGGAAAGGAAGGTGGCCCTTGGGTAAGCAGGCGTTTGTGGGGAGGAGGTAATACGAGCTAGTCCCCTAAAACAACTGCGTGGGAGGCTAAGTATTAAACAGCAGAGAGGCTTTTAATTTGTATTTTTGTGGTCTATGAAAAATAATCCATACGAAACGACAATGGTCAGAAAAACTAAAAGGAGCTATATGGCTTACAATTGTTGACCTTGTTATTACGGATTAAGCTTAGTGAAATATGTAGTAATGACGTCTGCACTCTGTAGACGTTTCCACGCAATTAAATACCAATTTTTATTTACTTTCAGGTCTCACTGATAAAATTTCCATTTCCTTTTATTGTTATCAGTTTTCTCGTTGTTTAAAGGTCCATAAGTTCCCTTTATATTGCCAAAGGTAGGAGAAAATCAAATAAAAATGATTGACGTTTTGAAAGACAGTTTTATTTTGTGAACGGTTTTTGCAAAACCCTTGTGTTTTGTGGAAAAAAATTTAGTTCCTAGGTGGTTAATTTACAATTTACAATATCCATTTCACGTGAACAGATTGAGAAAGGTTAAGAAATGAAATTTGTTTGGTTAGACTGAGGCTCCTTCACAGGACGGTGCTTTATTGTCGCCTGAAGCGGGAGACAGAATGATCTCATAAATAGTTCGGTTTCTAGTCATTTGATGTTTAAAATAAGTTTTTTTTGGTGCGGCGTAAATACGACGGCCTTTTTTTGTGAAATGAGCCTAATGAACTAAATAATTCCCAGCTGGAGTTTGAATACTGATCGAGATATGATACGGAAGACAACTTGCCTGAAGTTATAGCCTGTGTTGTAGTGATGTAAATGACATTGCTAGAGTCACATTTTATCTCGTTTCATGCAAAGGTTGAAGTTCTTACTTTGAATAATTCAAAAATACCAGTGAATTGAAGGCGGCACTTGGGCCTTAAGACCATATGGCCGCACGATTTTATTAACAAAAGACTTAGATATATACATACTTCTACGACTTCAGCCAAATTGCCCTAAGAAGTATAACTTTTGGTTCAGCTGAAACTGTGATTAATGTTACGAATTTTGTTTGTATATGTAACCTCATTAGCATGCATCCGTACAGTCAACAAAAAAAAGCACTCTGTTAATTGAAAGTGCTCGACAAACTTAAAACTCGCTGAAAATTTGACCATGATGTGTCAGATAGTTTTTGAGAAATTAACGTTGAAAGTGCCGAGATGCCTGGCAACTCTGTCACCCAGCCATATTTCTTGGTAAATATAATTTAACAGCTTTACGAGCTAAGTTCTCTGAGAATATTCAACAGATCACACTGATATTCATCCTGATTACCAGGTTTGACATGCGTTTTCAGTTTACGTTGTCCATTTACATGTACGCTAATGAGGCAAAAAAAAACAATGGCGTCGGCAAAAATTCTTACTGAAACTTCTACTTGCCAACCAACTGCAATATTTAGTAAGCCCTGCATTACATTTTAATGCAGGTATTTGGTCCGGCACCAAGGTTACCTCTGTAATGAGGAAGAAATCATTTAGAGCCGAAAGGAAATGTGTTGCTAAAGTAGCCAGAAAATGTGTACGGTAATTGAAACAAACCTAATTTGTAACCAGGTTGGGTTACGAATATTTTAAAGAAACAGTCGCTCAACAAGAGCTCACTTAAAGGAGACGTTAAGTTAAATTCGTGATCTAAAATGTTAGACCAACTTGGCCAGATGGTAATACTGCCACAAAAGCAGCTTGACACTAATATCATGATTGCTTCCCTTGTTCGGAGGTATTTTCATCAGATCAGTTAAGTTAAAACTAATCGTTGGGCAAACGTTTTTAACGAGAAGATGACATTTGAATTCAAAATCTTCGATTAGCTAAGCACTGCATTTTACATCCGGGTTCTCATGGCCCAGTGCTCTACTTGCCCGACAAGCAATATTTACTACAGCGCGGACGTGGTTCTTATGATTTCATTTAATTTATTTCAAATATATCTCAATATATTAATGAAGCTGAGTCACCAATGTGGGAGTTTTGCTGTTTGGTCCTCGCTGAACATCCGTAGCTGAGTACAATATCAAGGGTCATCATAAAAATCACCTCTAGTCGACCCAGACAATAACAAGCAAGCAATAAAATAGTCATTTGAAATACTTATTTTCCGGCTACTGGCAAGAAAGATTAAATGGTCATTTGCCCGCAAAAGTTCTCTATGGAAATGGCGTTCACTTACTCATATTAATTAATTAGCACCTTGTCGGCCAATAGTAAGAAGATGGCCAATGATATTAAATAGCCATTTTATCGAAAACTGGTTTTGAGCGCGTGCTAATGGCGACTGGAAGCAGATCACTGATGCTGCGACTAATTCTTACTTCTATGTTCATCACTGGTCTTTTGAACTTCTTCTACAAAGAAGATGTATCTTTATCCTACAGGCTGTGTTCTGCTGTGAGATGGGAGGCGAGAGAGGCGAGACAAGTAGCCGAAACTTTGAAAAATATCAGGCAGCGAGGCCGTGGCCGCGGAAACGCATGACTCGCATTCTTAAATTCGAAGGTTCACTACCGTGACACTGCGAATGGGAATAGCATACTTTTCAACTTCATCGCATCATTAGCGCGGGAGACGTTCAAAAAAATCCGGGACCAAACAACAGCATGAAACAACCGAAATATCCCTGCAAGGAGTGCAGTAAGAACGTTCGATCGAATCAAGACGCCCTGCTGTGTGCCGATTGTAATTCATGGATGCATGCTAAATACCTTGGTTTAACCAAGGCTGCCTTCAAGTACTACTTGGATTATCCTGACATCGACTGGACATGCTTATTGTGTAGTCTTCCCTTCGCGACCATGGATTACCCGTTTGAAATAGATACTAACATACAAGTAAATGCAACTGCAACTGATATCAGGATGGAAGCGAGCTACTTCGAAAATGATTATGCTAATGACGACCTTCTGAATTCCCAGGTTAGCTCGATTCTGGAAGAAAGGAAAAACAATTCGAGCGGCGCTTTTCTTGCACATCTGAACATTAACAGCATACAAAACAAGTTCGAAGAACTAAAATTACTGAACGATAAAGTGAAAGCTCACATATTTTTTGTATCGGAAACCAAAATTGATCTTTCGTACCCGGACGACCGGTTCAGTCTACAAGGATACCGGTTTTATCGCAAAGACAGAGCCAAAGGAGGAGGTGGGCTCATCGCTTATTTTTCTACAGCCATACTCTCTAAGAGACTGAAACTGCCGAAAGCCTACAAGACGTTGGAAGCTTTAGCGGTAGAATGCAGTATTGGAAGAAGAGAAATACTGTTCTTAGCGCTTTATAGGCCGTCTAAACAATCCAGAAAGAATAATGACCTCAGAGGATCAAAATATCAACAAAACGTTGAGGATGAAATGAATGATATTTGTCTATGGGTGTGTCTTCAAAAGCAGTGCATAGTTAATCTGGGTGATTTGAACATGGACCGGCTTATTCCTAATCGAGGTGAGGGGAAGATCCTCAGAGATCTGGAGCAAGTATACAACTTGACACGCCTAATAACTGAGCCTATCAGAGTTACAATGCACTCCCAAACGCTCTCGGACGTGTTGCTCACAAACACCCCAGAGATATTTACAGGATGCGGAGTGTATAATCCCGAAATAAGCGACCACTGTTTGATTTATGGAGAAATGACTGATGAAGTTTGTAAGCACAGTCCCAAGACCATAACATTTAGGCAAACTAAAATTACTGACTTCGAACTATTCAATGAAGATCAAATTAATGCACCTTGCCATGTCAGTGACATCTTCACCTGTGCAGGCGACAAATATGATTATTGGAGAGGACTTTTTGAAAGCGTTGCTAATCAGCACGCGCCAATCAAAATGAAAAGAGTAAGGGAAAAGGATATCCCTTACATAACACAGGAATAGAAAAGGGCGCTGAGAAACGAAAGGAAGTACGCCAAAAAGTTTGCTGAAGACCGCACAGCTGAGAATCTGGAACTGAAAAGGAAGTATCGAAACATAGCTACACGAGAGCGTAGAAAAGCAATCCGAGCATATTGGTATACTAAGGCGGACCAACACAAAACAAGGCCGTCGAAATTCTATGACACGTTCAAAACTTTTATCAGCAACAAGAGCAAAGAATCGGCAGCAGTACACCTTCAAACGGAGGGTGATAGTGCCGTAAAGGATCAAACGGAAGTGGCAGAGATACTAGCCTAATACTTCATTAATGCGGCATTGAGTATAGGTGGAGACCACTTGAATAATATCACGGAAGAGGACCATAGTGACCACAGCAGTGTTAAGGCCATACAAGAAGCCCACAAAGAAACCAATTTTGAATTCAAGCTCTTCACAGAGGCTGAAGTAGAGCAGGCACTGGAAAATATTAATTCAAAGAAGTCCAGTGGATGGGACACAGGACTACCACCAAAATTACTTACGAAGGTGGCTAAAGGAACAGCAGCAGCGTTGACCAGCCTCTATAACAATTGTATAGGGCAGAGTACTTAGCCCAGCGCATGGAAAATGGGTGAGTGGACACCCGTATTTAAGAAGGGAGATCAACAGGATGCCGGAAACTATCGCCCCATCACCTCCCTTATAGCTGTCGACAAAATATTTGAACTCTTGTTGAGCAATCAGGTGACAAGCCATTATGATGAAACTTTGTATTACAGAATGACAGCTTACAGAAAAAGACATAGTTGCGAAACAACCTTGCTTATGCTGATAGAGGATTGGAAACAGGCTGTTGATAATGAGCAACTG
The DNA here is from genome assembly GCF_977016875.1 of Pavona decussata. Classification (NCBI taxonomy): domain Eukaryota; kingdom Metazoa; phylum Cnidaria; class Anthozoa; order Scleractinia; family Agariciidae; genus Pavona; species Pavona decussata. The sequence continues at coordinate 51,454 of NW_028145549.1, read as the reverse complement.
GTATCAGTGTTATCTACAGATATGAGCAAGGCCTTTGACTCTCTCAGCCATTCTCTGACGGTAAAGAAACTAGAGGCTTATGGATTTGGAGGGCGATCACTTGACCTTATGCGCTCATTTTTTGACGACAGACTAAACCGAGTAAAAATGGGTGACGCTACTAGTGACTAGATAAAGATGGAACGGGGATGCCCTCAAGGATCGTCCTTTGATCCCTTACTATGGAACATCTACCAAAATGATATGTCAGCTCATGTTAAAGACGTAAATCTAACAATGTACGCTGATGATCACCAAATGTACGTCAAAGGAAGGGAACATGAAACAGTACGATGCAGAATGAAAACTCAGGGCCAGCAAGCACTGTCATGGTACTCGAATAATTTCTTACTCGCCAATCCAGACAAGTTTCAGTCTCTATACATCAATCCACGAAACCTCGATAAGGAGAAGAGCGACAAAACGCTGAGCATAAACGATCTAGATATTGCTAACGATCTAGATATTGCAAACATAGAACTAATGAAACTGCTAGGAGTTCATATAGATGAAAATCTCAACTTCACTGAGCATATCAGCACATTATGCATTAAGGCAAGCCAGAAAGTCGGAGTACTCTCACGCCTTCGAAACTTAATACCCTGCAAGGCCAAGCTACTACTGTATAAGTCTTTTATACCGCCATATTTAACTTACTGCCATGTAACCTGGCATTTTTGCAAATCATCGGACAAAAGAAAGGTAGAACGAATACAAGAACGAGCCCTAAGGGTAATATATAAATCCCATTCTGCTACATATGAAGAACTCCTAAGGCGTGCTGACATACCCTCTTTATATAACAGACGGCTTCAGGATATCATAGCACTTATGTACAAAAAATGGTCTTGTACCTGACTGCGTTTCTCAACTATTTGTCCGCAAAGGCTCTACACACTCGCTAAGGAATAGTGACTTTGTATTACCGCGTTATGAAACTACACGTTATATGGCAAGTACTCTGTTAGATATCTCGGGCCATTCTTATGGTCAAAACTTACCGACAATCAAAGAGATTCGCCCAGTTTACCTGTTTTTATAAACAAAATAAGAAAACTGAACCTTGCTGGCATTTTAATTAATGACAGCAATTGCTGTAATCTTTGTAGTCAATAGAATCATTTTAGTTTTTAAATTTTAATTTTATCCTGTACATAAGCTACACAACAGGATCTCCCATATTCGTTAATTTTAATCACTTTCTTGTAAATTTCTAACTTTTACTAGTACGATATTATATTAGTGTCCCCAATAAATCTATAGACAAGTAAAGATAAACGATAAAAAGGAACAACGTTTCGGGGTCGTCATGACGCCATTATCAAGTTCGAAGTGATAGAAATAGTTGAAGTCAATGTCAGAAATAGTTCACCAAAAAAAATTAACATAATGTCTGAATATATAATGTCACGTAAATAGTTTAGCTTGAATTGAGTCCGATTGGATATTGAGAGATGGTGTTAACTCTCTAATTAACAACATTTCATAAACTAAGCAATCGAACTTATTCATGCACTTCTTAAGGACAGAAAAATTTCTGTCAAGGTCTTTGGGGACATTACGGTGTTCATTAAGAAGGTGCTTGCCAATGGAAGAAGATTGGTATTTATGCTCGACCACGCGCTGGTGTAAATGCCGAAGTGTAAACCCTACATAACTTGCATCACACAAGTCACATTGATATTTATAAACAACACAATTCTGATTTACAATAGATGGTTTTCTCTCCTTTATCTTTAGTTCTTGTTGGATTTTGTTACCAACAAAAATCGGTTGGATGACTGTGTCAATCTTCTGGCTAAGATCTTTGAGCTGTTTGTGTACCAGGTCAGCAGAAGCCTGATCTTTGAAAGGCAGGACTATTCGGACAGTTGGACTGGGTTAAATCAGAATTGTGTTGTTTATAAATATCAATGTGACTTGTGTGATGCAAGTTATGTAGGGTTTACACTTCGGCATTTACACCAGCGCGTGGTCGAGCATAAATACCAATCTTCTTCCATTGGCAAGCAATTTACGTGATATTATATATTCAGACATTATGTTAATTTTTTTTGGTGAACTATTTCTGACATTGACTTCAACTATTTCTATCACTTCGAACTTGATAATGGCGTCATGACAAACCCCGAAACGTTGTTCCTTTTTATCGTTTATCTTTACTTGTCTATGTATAACCAAACCTTTCCCAATAAATCTACCTAGGCTAAATACATTGACACTTTAATAAAGGTTTTACTTACTTACTTACTATTTCAAATAACTTCTTTTCCGGCCAGCGACAAAAACTAATAATATTTATAGCAAACACTTTTTGAGAATTGGTGATATCCAATAAAAACCTTTTGTGAAAGCGGATATATAAAATAACTGGAAGAAATATCGAAGTTATTTAAGGAAATTCATTTCTCAGGGTAACACTTCTGCTCGCAACTGACGCTCACTTGGTGCACCTGCTTTTAAATTTTAGCTCCGAAACCACGATTTTCTTATAAGCCCCATTCGAGCGTTCTAAGATACTCTCACAAGGACTCTTTTACCTATGTAGCATTGCCTATGTAGCCTTGTATTTGATAAAGATTACTTCAATGCAAAATTGTCCAGTATTTTTCAAACGGTTAAATTATACTATAACAGGGAGAAAACCTTCGTTTTCAGCGCAGTTGTAGCAGAAGAAGAGCGCCAAATTGCCTATCAGTGAATTATATTCCCTTTTATCTCGCTTGCAAAAACAACAACAACACATGGGAACTAGAAAAAACAGAATGGTAAATATATATTTTACCGAATTTATTTTAAATATTTGATATATAAGCTCGATAAATGTTGTCGACAATTTCCACTTATATCTGCAGCAAAAAACATTACAAATTACTTGTTTCGTTACAAGATTACAAAGTTCTCTCTTATACTGTCCACAACGTCATTGGTTTGTTTCTGGAACACGATGACAGCAAAAGATTCTTTTGAACTCCTTTCGATAATTAGAACTTTGCAAAGCATATACAAATGGGTTAAAAAACGAGTTAGCACTCAGAAGGAACCTAACCGTTCTATGAAAAAAGTACAAACTTTCCCGATTATCGGCTACAGTAGTTCGGTCAATTGCCGTCAAGTAAATGAAAAATAACGAAAACGGCAGAGTACATATGCAAAACAGTATTGTAAGCGAAGCCAACAGCTTAAAAAGCTGTCTCTTTTCACGCCGATCTTCAAGCGCTTGATTGCTTGGACCATTAGTTGGTGTAGCGCAAATTGTATTCGTTATAAACATTCCACGAAAAATTTCCAAATAACAAAAGAAAACCGTCACGCAGGGAATGATTCCAAAGAAAATGCACGAATACATTATGAAACCCTTGTGATCAGAATATTCATCAAGACTCCATGGTCGTTTGCATGGATAAGTTGACAAAGGATTGGTGTCTATCGTATTTGTCATGAAGTTGGGAATACTGGATAAAACAGCAATTACCCACAAAAATGCAACGACATAAGAAAGTCTTCTTTTGGTTAATCGCAATCCAGTGTTAAACGGTTTCACAAGTGCCAAATATCTTTCAATGGCAATGGTACAAACAGTTAAGACACCAATGTTTATCGTGATCGGAACCAATGCATTGCCCACAAAGACTTTGCAGAAAAAATCTCCCATTGTTTTGTGAACGCTCATATTGTTCAGGGAGTAGTCATACATTCCCGGGCAAAGCAACAGCGTCGTTAAATCCGCCACGGCCAAATTCATCAAGAGGTAGTTGGTAGTCGTGTGCATCGAAGGTGTTTTTCGTACGATGGTGATTATGATGCAGTTAGCGGGAACACCGATTGCCACTATGAGGGAATATATAACGGCAAACAAAATATCCTGACGAGAAAGGGGACTGTCGTCATAAAATGTTGAGTTATTTGAAGCCATTGAATAAAGAAAATTCTGCCGAGTCCGTATGTTACTGTGCTTTAAACGAACTCAGTATGAGGTCAGCTGGTTTGCTCCGTGTATTTAATGGCTTCGATATAATTATTATTCAATAACATATTGACTTTAAGGTACACAGTAGACAGTATCCAGCTTAGCTACGTTTAGTTTGTGAATGTGTATATGTCATCGTGTTCAAATTGTAAAAGTAAACTCACAGTATTAACTTACAACGTAAAAAACACGAAGTAAAAAAAAAGAATTGCGTACACCTAAGTTAATGTTTAAGATGCTTAGAAACATGCCTAAAAGAAAGTATATCGCTTATTATTGTGGCCTGTGATATATGGTAATTTATTAAACGAACTTCGAAGTCCTCATCGTATGCCTGATTGATAATATATATGTCTGACTTTCTCATTTTCATTTCCTTAAATGTCATTTAAGCTTCGAAAGTTATTGTGATAACGCCAAACTTAACCGAAAATTAATTCGGAATTATTGACGTTTTTACGACAGGTTTCATTAAAAATGTTGACAAGCCAAATGTGTCTTTTAACGAAACGCTTTGTTTTCCTTTTTGGTAGTTAATTCACTTTTCTTAATGCTAATATGAAGTGGACAAGTGAGACAAGTTAAGGGGAGACTTCTAAGGCTCATTTCACTGCGTAGTGCTTTCTTGATTAAAGCTGAAGACAGGCAAAAGAATAACAAATTATTTGAGAAAAGTGCCGGCTTTGAATAATCTTATGTCCGTAGTTTTAATGCCCCTGAAAAGTTTCTCTGATCGCAGTAAGCGTCATGCCAATATTTAAAAGACTTGACAAAAGAAAACGGCATGGCATTGAAGTAGCTTGCTACATCCATAATGCTCATAACCCCTTGATGTACAGTATATATTTCTAAATGGAAAAATTTTGCCTTTATTTTAGTGTAATGTGGCTTTTTGAAACAGTCTGGCGGGCGGGGTGCCGAACGTTGCAAATTACAATTTCTGTGCCTAAAACAACTGTAACACGGACTTTGACAAAAACTGTATTCGAAGATGACCATGTTTGGTCACCTGCGAGATATCAAACACCAAGTGAACGACAACGAGTTATCCTTCTAAATTATTTTGCCTTCTCAGAAACGCTATTTGATCGGTTCCAGTAATTGCCCATATTACATCTGGCCACGATCGTCTAGAAATCTCGAATTAAATGAATATTCGTTATTTTACAATGAAAAAAGAAATTGTTGTTAAATATTTGAAGTCGAAGCAAAATTTTCCTTGCCTCTTAAATTTACAACAATTAGAAAGCTCTATTCTCTCAACGCGTAGACTGAATTTCTCTCAAATTGAAACAACGGTTTCTTAGTGATGACTTCCCTGGGGCTGATGCCGTGTCGGGTGAGTTCCGGCTATCCTTTCTCTTCTTTACGACCACTTGAAGATGGCGGACATTTGCGACGCAAGAAGAAAAAAGGTTTAGCTGATAACTCATAATAATAATACGAGATAGTGATCCTAGATTATGCCATGTTTTACAATTTCGCTAAAGCAAAAGTCACAATTTGTTTCTTTAGTAAACATAGTAAATATTTCATTGGTAAATTCTGATTTAAGTAGCAACCGTTCTTTGATGATCTGCAACGCCTGTTTCGAAACACAATAGCACCTCGGTAATGTGAATTAATTTTTCTGGTAAAAACATTTGAAGCCACCATCTAAAAAAATAATCATCATTATCATTCGTGTCAGTGAGTATCGCGTGCATTATTTTTATATATACACTTATACTACGGATGAAGCTTAGTGAAATATGTAAAAACGACGTCTGGACTCTGTAGACTCTGTAGACGCAATTCAACGTAATTTTTTATTTACTTTCAGGTCAAACTGATAAAATTTCAATTCCTTTTTCTTGTTATCGGTTTTTTCGTTGTCATTCAAGGTCCATAAGTTTCCTTAATATTGCCAGAAGTAGGAGAAAATCAAATGAGATTGGTTGACATTTTGGAACACAGTTTTTTTTTGTGAACGGTTTTTGCAAAACCTCTCGTGTTTTGAAGAAAAAATTAGTTCCTAGGAAGTTAATTCACAATTCATAATATCCATTTCGCGTGAACAGACGTGAGAAAGGTTAAAAAAAGACATTTGTTTGGTTAGACTAAGGCTCCTTCTCTGGAAGGTGCTTTATTGTCGCCTGAAGCGGGAAACAGAATGATCTGATAAATAGTTCGGTTTCTAGTCATTTGATGTTTAAAATAAGCAATCTTCGAGTGAAGTAAATACGACGGCCTATTTTTGTGAAATGAGAATAGCCTAATGAACTAAATAATTCCCAGCTGCAGTTTGAATAACTGATCGAGATATGATACGGAAGACAACTTGCCTTAAGTTATAGCCTGTGTTGTAGTGATGTAAATGACATTGCTCGAGTCCACATTTTATCTCGTATCATGCAAAGGTTGAAGTTTTTACTTTGAATAATTCAAAAACACCAGTGAATTGAAGGCGGCACTTGGGCCTTAAGACCATATGGCCGCACGATTTTATTAAAAAAAGACGTTTATATATGTATACTTCTACGACTTCAGCCAAATTGCCGTAAGAAGTAAAACTTTTGGTTTAGCTGAAACTGTGATTAATCTTACTATAAAGAAAAGGAGGAATTTTGTTTGTATATGCAACCTCATTAGCATACATCCACACAAGCAATAAAACAAGCTCCAAACAAATGCACTCTGTTAATTAAAAGTGCTCCACAAACTGAATACTCGCTGAAAATTTGACCATGATGTGTTGGATATTTTTTAAAAAGTAACATTGAAAGTGTCGAGGCTGTCTGGCAACTCTGTCACCCATCCATATCCCTCTGTCAATTTTACAGCTTTACGAGCTAAGTCCTCTGAGTATACTGAGCAGATCGCACTGATATTTACCCTGATTACTAAGTGTGACATGCGTTTTTAGTTTATGCTGTCCATTTCAGTTCCAAGCACATCATTTCATGTATGCTTATGAGGCAAAAAGAAACAATGGCGTCAACAAAGACTCTCATAAACTTATACTTGCCAACCAACTGCAAAATTTACTCAGAGCCCCGCATTAAATTCTAACGAGGAAGAAAGCATTTAGAGTCGAAACGAAACATGTTTTTAAAGTAGCCAGAAAAAGCGTAATTGAAACAAACCTCATTTGTAACCAGGTTGGGTTACGAGTATTTGTAAGGTGGCCGAACACAGTTTGCGCGCGTTCTGTTTGTGATGCTATTGAGTGCGCGCTAGGGTTGTGGTAAGCAAATACTATCGATCCCTCGGTTTTATACTAAATGGATCACAAAGGTGAGTTTTGCTCTTAAAAAAACTCAGTTTCTCATCTGTGAATCCTTCTTCATTTATCGCCGAACAAAGAAAGTGAGTTTACGAAGAGCTGAGCCTTTTTGCACGCTTTTCTTCTTTGCTGAGAAAACCTAATTAAAAGCCACGCATGCGCATTTGACCAAAAATGTGTGACTGGTTGTTTTAATGGAAATAAACCTTTTTCTAAGGAACTGCTCGTTAGAATTTTGTCAAATTTGACACAACAATAGTTCCCTAAAAGCGTAATTCGCCTACAATTAGAAATCAAAATCTAACAGAGGGTATCTCCAAAAAACATTAAAGTGCAAAAACAACATTTACAGGAGATCTCTCTGTTAAAATTACATGAAAGCAGCGTCACTATTTCAGTATTTTGTGAGTATTTCTGGATACAAAGAGATGGAAAAAATCTAACGAGTGCATTTTCTAAAACTTGAGGAAAACCATTATTCGAGAACGGTTATTAGCTTGCTACGTTGCCATGGCAACGGCACCTTGCTCAACAAGAAGTATCAAAATTTATTCCTTCTTAGTTAATCTTGCACCATGCTAATTTCGAGTACTCAGAAGTACGTAGTTTTCAAATAATGTTTACCAACACCTGTATACTGGAAAACTGTGTTCGGCCAACGTACCTTTCGTGATCTAAAATATTAGACCAACTTGGCCCGATTATAATACTACCACAAAAGCAGCTTGACACTAAATCATGAAATATTCCCTTTTTCGGAGATGTTTTCATCAGATTAGTTAAGTTAAAGCTAAACGACAGAAATCGTTGGACAAACGTTTTTTAACGAGAAGATGACATTTGAATTCAAAATCTCCAATTAGCCCAACACTACATTTTACATCCGGGTTCTCACGGTCTAGTGCGTTACCTGCCAGACAAGCAATAGAGACTTTAAAGTGCCCCTAACCCTACAATTTGTTTTCTTGTGGTAGATTTCCATATCTTTCAAGAACTCATTTTCGAAAAAAATTTTGAGAAATATTGAATCCTTTTTATTTTACGAGCGCTAAAAGTTACTGAAATTTTTAAATTTTTGCGCCCTTTAAGCCCCGCTGGACAAGTTTTTCTCTCGTGGGCTCATTAGGAACGAGCCAATGAGAAGCGTCCGATATTTGACACTGTGACGTAAGAAAAGGACACCAGAAGGATTCAGAAGGAATCTTATGAGGGGTATCGAATGGTCTTTGCGAGCATTTGCGAGCATGCGACCACTGTGTTTATTTTTGCGAGCACGAGCTGTTGTCAAATTTTTCTTGCGAGCAGCGAGCACTTTAGAAAATACAGATGGCGAGCAGCGAGCACTTTAGAAAAATAGAGATAGCGAGCAGCGAGCACTTCGAGTACTTCGTAAATTTTCTGCGAGCTGGAATCTCTCTTTTATTAATAGGATTAACGAAATCTCGAGCAATCGAGTACATGTTAACGAGAGTGCGAGCATGCGAGCAGTTGCAAAAATTTTGCGAGCACGAGCAAGCGAGCACCCGTTTAATTTTTGAGAGCAATTAGAGCAAAGGCCAATTTTTGCGAGCACTTTTAAACTGAATGGGACCATTCGACACCCCTCTTATGCATGCTGATTCCTTTCTCTACATTTCGAGAGCTGCTGCATCCAAAAACCACACATTTTCCAACCATTTTCTCTGTTTACAATTGAAGCATTACCGCGAATCTTCGGATATTTTTGCACGATGTCCTTTTCTTACGTCACGCTCCATATTTGGCCGAGTGGGGGACTAATGCGAACGATAGGTGAAAATATCGACAAGACTGCCTTCACTTCTAGCGCTCGTAAAAAAAAAAGGATTCAATATTTCTCAAAAATTTTTTCGAAAATGAGTTCTTGAAAGATATGGAAATCTACCAAAAGAAAACAAATTGAAGGGTTAGGGGCACTTTAAGCATCGACGACGGGAACGGCAACGGCGACGGAAAAACCGAGGAAAGACTGAGGAGAGGACGCGGTTGCGTCGCGAAATTGGAAACAGTTAAGCAGGCGCAATACGACGACAGCTTCCCTCGAAGAGGATTAAATAGGATGGGCGCTTTCCATTCACCAAAAATTTTCGATTTGAATTTTCGGAAATTTCGGTCTCGAATGGAACGGGCTTATTCTCGGTCGGTTTCCACTTTTCGGGAACAGCTGAAAAGGTTGTCCTAAATTGTCGAAAATCTTTTCCGGAAAAGATGCTGTTCCGTTCGATTCCCACCCGAAATTTTCGAAAATTTCGTCGAATTGAAAGCACCCATCAAGTTTTCGTTAAAAGAAGTCAGAAATCGATTTTAATAATGAAATAACCGATGGAGAATTTTTACTGCTATTAACGAGAACGTGTTTGTCGGAGTTGCAGTTCTCCGATGTAAACAATTCAGACCATTTGATATATTTTTAGATCGTAATAAAAATCACCGATATAACTAGAAATAGCGACTAGATTAACATTAATTTACTTCAAATGTTCTGCATCGAAGGCTGGGATTTCAAGAAACACTTTAGTAGTGCGAGCACGCGTGAGAATTTCGTTATCTTTACATCTAAAAATTTGAACTGAAAACTACGATATGACACAGTGGTTTGTGGTTCGGATGCTATTTTGAGCAACATAGACTGTTTATTTTTCTCCAGCTTAAATGTAAATTAAAAGTTCTAGTGTGTCTTGTTTTGAATAAGAAAAAGTAATGTTACACTGATGTTAGAGAGAAACATCGATGATTAGTGTCAGACTCGCAAGTCATTTCTAATTTTGCAGGCATCGTCACTAGCCGTTTCTGTTTTGAAACAGCCGACTGATGAAGTTATTATAGTTTCCGAAAAAATAAAACAAAAACTCAACGCGTACTTTACCTGCAGTATCCTTAAGTGCCAAGCGATATTAAAAATATCATTTTTTCGGGGCGAAACGAAGGTAAAATATGTGAAATGTTCTCACGTTTTCGGGCAACGCCAAACGAAGCTTTCTCACGTCGGGCCCCGGAACAGAACGTCTGGATATTTCCCGCCAGACATGCGCAATGTGACATTTGGGTTTTCCCTCACAATCTCACGTCGCCGTTGCCGTTCCCGTCGTCGATGCTTAAAGTCTCTAATATTCACTACAACGCGGACGCGGTTCTTATGATTTCAGTTAATGTGGCTGAGTCACCAAAATGGGAGTTTTGCTGTTCGGTCTGCGCCGAATATCCGTAGCCGAGTATCGACGGTCATCATGAAAATACCCAGACAATAGTAGGCAATAAAATAATTAATTGAAATAGCTATTTTCCGGATATGGAAAGAAAGGTTAAATGGTCATTTGCCCGGAAAACGTTTTTTTTATGGAAATGGCATTCACTTACTCATATTAATTATGACCTTCTCGGCCAATGGCAAGAAGATGGCCAGTGATATAGCCACTTTATCGAAAACTGGTTATATCAAATAACTTCTTTTCCGGCCAACAGTAAACACTAATAATATTTATAGCAAACACTTTTTGAGAATTGGTGACATACAATAAAAATCTTTCTGTGAAAGCGGATAATTATATAAATAACTGGAAAAAATATCGAAGTTATGATAGGAAAATTCATTTCTCAGGACTACACTTTTGATCGCAACTAACGCTCACTTGGTGCACCTGCTTTTAAATTTTAGCCACAAAACCAAGATTTCCACATAAACCCCATTCGAGCGCTCTAAGAGATTCCCACAAGGACTCTTTGGTGTCATTGCCGATGCGTTTACGTGTGTAGCATTGCCTATGTAGCTTTGCATTTGATAGGGATTTTTTCAATGCAAAATTGTCCAGTTTTTTTTATAACGGTTAACTTATACTATAGAAGGGAGAAAACCCTCGTTTTCAGCCCATTTGTAACAAAACGAAGTGCGCCAAGATCCCGATCACTAAATTATATTCCCTCATATCTCGCCTCCAAAAAGAACAACAACAACAACAACACATCGGAACTAGAGAATACAGAATGGTAAATGCATATTTCACCGGATTTTTTTTTAATATTTGATCTATAAGCTGGCTAATAACATTGTCGACAATTTACAATTGTATCTGCAGCAAAAAAGATTACACCTATTTCGACGCAACACTACAAAGTTCTTTCCTTCACTTTCTATGAACCTGTAATTTCATAGGCTTGTTTCTTGTGCACGCTTACAGCAGATAATTCTTTTGAACTCCTTTCGATAATTAGAACTTTGCAAAGCATATACGAGTGGATTAAAAAACTAGTTAGCATTTATAAGAAACTTAACCATTCTATGAACAAAATACAAACGTTCCCAATTATCGGATACAGTAGTTCGGTCAATTGTAGTCAAATATATGAAAAATAATGAAAAAGGCAGAGTACATATGCAAAACAGTATTGTAAGCCAAACTAACAGCTTAAAAAGCTGTTTCTTTGCACGCTGATCCTCAAGCGCTTGATTGCTTGGACCATTAGCGGGTGTCACGCAAATTGTATTCGTGATGAACAGGCCACGGAAAATTTCAAAATAGCAAAAGAACACTATCACGCATGGAATGATTTCAAAGAAAACGCAAGTGTAAATTATATAGCTGCCATGATCGGAATATTCGTCAAGACTCCATGGCCGTTTGCATGGATAAGTTGACAAAGGATCGTTGTCTATCGTATTTGTCATGAAGTCGGGAATGCAGGATAAAACAGCAGTTACCCACAAAAACGCAACGGCATAAGGAAGTCTTTTCTTGGTTAATCGTAATCCAGTGTAAAACGGTTTCACAAGTGCCAGGTATCTTTCAGTGGCAAGGGTACAAACGGTTAAGGCACCAACGTTCGCGGTGATCGGCACCAATGCATTGCCCACGAAGAATTTGCAGATAAAATCTCCCATTGTTTTGTGGACGCTCATTTTGTTCAGGGAGTAGTCATACATTCCCGGGCAAAGCAACAGCGTCGTTAAATCCGCCACTGCCAAATTCATCAAGAGGTAGTTGGTAGTCGTGTGCATCGAAGGTGTTTTTCGTACGATGGTGATTATGATGCAGTTAGCGGGAACACCGATTGCCACTATGAGTGAATTTATAACGGCAAACAAAATATCCTGACGAGAAAGGGGACTGTCGTCATAAAATGTTGAGTTATTTGAAGCCATTGAATAAAGAAAATTCTGCCGAGTCCGTATGTTACTGTGCTTTAAACGAACTCAGTATGAGGTCAGCTGGTTTGCTCCGTGTATTTAATGGCTTCGATATAATTATTATTCAATAACATATTGACTTTAAGGTACACAGTAGACAGTATCCAGCTTAGCTACGTTTAGTTTGTGAATGTGTATATGTCATCGTGTTCAAATTGTAAAAGTAAACTCACAGTATTAACTTACAACGTAAAAAACACGAAGTAAAAAAAAAGAATTGCGTACACCTAAGTTAATGTTTAGGATGCTTAGAAACATGCCTAAAAGAAAGTATATCGCTTATTATTGCGGCCTGTGATATATGGTAATTTATTAAACGAACTTCGAAGTCCTCATCATATGCCTGATTGATAATATATATGTCCGACTTTCTCATTTTCATTTCCTTAAATGTCATCTAAGCTTCGAAAGTTATTGTGATAACGCCAAACTTAACCAAAAATTTATTTGGAATTATTGACGTTTTTACGACAGGTTTCATTAAAAATGTTGACAAGCCAAATGTGTCTTTTAACGAAACGCTTTGTTTTCCTTTTTGGTAGTTAATTCACTTTTCTTAATGCTAATATGAAGTGGACAAATGAGACTAGTTAAGGGGAGACTTCTAAGGCTCATTTCACTGCGTAGTGCTTTCTTGATTAAAGCTGAAGACAGGCAAAAGAATAACAAATTATTTTAAAAAAGTGCCGGCTTTGAATAATCTTATGTCCGTAGTTTTAATGCCCCTGAAAAGTTTCTCTGATCGCAGTAAGCGTTATGCCAATATTTAAAAGAGCTGACAAAAGGAAACGGCATAGCATTGAAGTAGCTTGCTATATCCATAATGCTCATGACCCCTTGATGAGCGGTATATTTCTAAATGGAACAATTTTGCCTTTATTTCAATGAAGTGTGGCTTTTATGAAAACAGTCTGGCGGGTGGGGTAAAGAACGTTGCAAACTACAATTTCTGTGCCTGAAACAGCTGTAACACGGACTTTGACTAAGACTGTATTCGAAGATGACCAGGTTCGGTCACCTGCGAGATCTCAGACACCAAGTGAACGACAACGAGTTATCCCTGTAAATTATTTTGCCGTCTGAGAAACACTATTTCATCGGTTCTAGTAAAAGCCCATATTACATCTGACCGGCACGATCGTCTTGAAATCTCGAATTAAATGAATATTCGTTATTTTACGATGAAAAAAGAAATTGTTCTTGAATATTTGAAGTCGAAGCAAAATTTTCCTTGCCTCTTAAATTTACAACAATTAGAAAGCTCTATTCTGTCAAAACGTAGATTGAATTTCTCCCAAATTGAAACAACGTTTTCTTAGTATGACTTCCCCGGGGCATGCCATGTCGGGTGAGTTCCGGCTATCCTTAGTTACGACCACTTGAAGATGGCGGATATTAGCGACGCAAGAGGAAAAAAGGTTTAGCTGATAACTCATAATAATAATACGAGACAGTGATCTTAGATTATGCCATGTTTTACAGTTTCGCTTAAGCAAAAGTCACAATTTGTTTCTTTAGTAAACATGGTAAATATTTGGTAAATTATGATTTTAAGTAGCAACCGTTCTTTGATGATCTGCAACGCCTGTTTCGAAACACAGTAGCACCTCGGTAATGTGAATTAATTTTCTGGTAAAAACATTTGAAGCCACCATCTATAAGAATAATCATCATTATCATTCGTGTAAGTGAGTATGGCGTGCATTTTTTATATATATATATACACTTGATTGAAAAAAGTTGTCTCGTGTAAAGTGTGCATCGTAAACGAGGCGACTTAAATGGAATTATGGGATGATCCAATTAGCAAGCACGTGTTTCGTGTTTTTCCAATTCGTCTGCAAGAAAAATATGAATTTGAAACCGTAAAATCTGCATGTGCCTTTTTTCTCAACCAAGATTAATACAAATAAGCTAATAGGCCAGACGCTTCTCAAAGCACCGTTGGGTCTTTTCGTTGAGGGTCACTCTATACTTTTTATCTGACAACGTAGTTTCAACCAAGGGTATATTTCAATTGTAATTTTTCTTTCCAGTGGGTGGGCGGATGAATTAGATTATATGTCACATATAGAGAGAGACTTGCATCTGGTAAAATGAACTGCTCAATTTATTTTATATGTCGGTTCAACTTATAATTGAAACCCATTTTAATTTAAACCAGGAAATCCCACAAAGATGCACTCCACCATTTGTTTTTACTCAGTATTAAACAGCAGAGAGGCGTTTAATTTGTATTTTTGTGGTCTATCCATAGACCACAAAAATAACATACAAAAAGACAATGGTCAGAAAAACTAAAAGGAGCTGTATGGCTTACCATTGTTGGCCTTATTATTACGGATTAAGCTTAGTGAAATATGTAGTAATGACGTCTGCACTCTGTAGACGTTCCCACGCAATTAAATACCAATTCTTATTTACCTTCAGGTCTGACTGATAGTATTTCCATTTCCTTTTCTTGTTATCGGTTTTCTCGGTGTCATTAAAGGTCCATAAGTTCTCTTTATGTTGCCAAAGATAGGAAAAAAAATCAAATAAAGGTGATTGACGTTTTGGAAGACAGTTTTTTTGTGTGAAAGGTTTTTGCAAAACCCTCGTGTTTTGGAGAAAAATCTCGTTTCTAGGTAGTTAATACACAATTTGTCCATTTCACGTGAACAGATGTGAGAAAGGTTAAAAAAAGACATTTGTTTCATTTGGTTACACTAAGGCTCCTTCACTGGAAGGTGCGTTATTGTCGCCTGAAGCGGGAGGCAGAATGATCTGATAAATACTTCGGTTTCTAGTCATTTGATGTTTAACATAGGCAATCTTCGAGCGGCGTAAATACGACGGCCTTTTTGCGAAATGAGGATAGCCTAATGAACTAAATAATTCCCAGCTGGAGTTTGAATACAGATTGAGATCTGATACGGAAGACAACTTGCCTAAAATTATAGCCTGTGTGACATTGCTCGAGTCACATTTTATCTCCTTTTATGCAAAGGTTGAAGTTCTTACTTTGAATAATTCAAAAATACCGGTGAATTGAAGGCGGCACTTGGGCCTTAAGACTAATGGCCGCACGATTTTATTAACAAAAGACGCCATTAGCATGCATCCGTACAGGAAACAAAACAAGCTCCAAACAAACGCACTCTGTTAATTAAAAGTGCTCGACAAACTTAAAACTCGCTGAAAATTTGAACATGATGTGTTAGATAGTTTTTGAGAAATTAACGTTGAAAGTGCCGAGATGCCTGGCAACTCTGTCACCCAGCCATATTTCTTGCCTGGTAAATTTAATTTAACAGCTTTACGAGCTAAGTTCTCTGAGAATATTCAACAGATCACACTGATATTCATCCTGATTACCAGGTTTGACATGCGTTTTCAGTTTACGTTGTCCATTTACATGTACGCTAATGAGGCAAAAAAGAAACAATGGCGTCGGCAAAAATTCTTACTGAAACTTCTACTTGCCAACCAACTGCAATATTTAGTAAGCCCTGCATTACATTTTAATGCAGTAATTTGGTCCGGCACCAAGGTTACCTCTGTAATGAGGAAGAAATCATTTAGAGCCGAAACGAAAAATGTTTTAGAAGGTAGCCAGAAAATGTGTAATTGAAACAAGTCTAATTTGTAACCAGGTTGGGTTACGAATATTTTAAAGAAACAGTCACTCAACAAGAGCTCCCTTAAAGGAGACGTTAAGTTAAATTTGTGATCTAAAATGTTAGACCAACTTCGCCCGATGATAATACTACCACAAAAGCAGCTTGACACTAAATTATGAATGATTCCCTTGTTCGGAGGCATTTTCATCAGATCAGTTAAGTTAAAACTAAACGATAGAAATCGTTGGACAAACGTTTTTAACGAGAAGATGACATTTGAATTCAAAATCTTCGATTAGCCCAACACTGCACTTTACATCCGGGTTCTCACGGTCCAGTGCGCTACTTGCCGGACAAGCAATATTCACTACAGCGCGGACGCGGTTCTTATGATTTCATTTAATTTATTTCAAATATATCTCAATATATTAATGTGGCTGAGTCACCAATGTGGGAGTTTTGCTGTTTGGTCCTCGCTGAACATCCGTAGCTGAGTACAATATCGAGGGTCATCATGAAAATCACCTTTAGTCGAACCAGACAATAACAAGTAAGCAATAAAATAGTTATTTGAAAGAATAATTTTCCGGCTACTGGCAAGAAAGATTAAATGGTCATTTGCCCGTAAAAGGTCTTTATGGAAATGGCGTTCACTTACTCGTATTAATTATCACGCTCTCGGCCAATGGCAAGAAGATGGACAATGATATTAATAACGACTTTATCGAAAACTGGTTATATCAAATAACGTCTTTTCCGGCCAACGGCAAAAACTTATAATATATATAGGAAACACTTTTTTGAGAATTGGTGATATACAATAAAAACCTTTCTGTGAAAGCGGATATATAAAAAAAAAATATCGAAGTTATTCAAGGAAAATTCATTTCTCAGGGTCACACTTCTGCTCGCAACTGACGCTCACTTGGTGCACCTGCTTTAAGTTTTAGCCACAAAACCAAGATTTCCATATAAGCGCCATTCGAGCGTTCTAAAAGATTCCCACAAGGACTCTTTGGTGTGTCATTGCCCATGCATTCAACTATGTAGCATTGCCTATGCGGCTATGCAAAATTGTCCATTTTTTTTTCTAACGGTTAAATTATACAACAGAAGGGAAAAAACCCTTGTTTTCAGCCCATTTGTAAAACGAAGTGCGCCAAGTTCCCGATCAATGAATTATATTCCCTCATATCTCGCTTGCAAAAAGAAATACAACAACAACACATCGGAACTAGAGAACACAGAATGGTAAATGCGTATTTCACCGGATTTTTTAAATATTTGATCTATAAGCTGGCTAACATTGTCAACAATTTACACTTGTATATGCCGGAAAAAAGATTACAAATCACCTGTTTCGTTACAAGACCACAAAGTTCTCTGTTTAACTTTTATGAACTGTAATTGCACTGGTTCGTTTCTTGAACACGCTTACAGCAGACAGTTCTTTTGAACTCCCTTCGATAATTAGAACTGTGCAAAGCACATACGAGTGGATTAAAAAACGAGTTAGCATTTATAAGAAACGTAACCATTCTATGAACAAAATACAAACGTTCCCGATTATCGGCTACAGTAGTTCGGTCAATTGCAGTCAAATATATAAAAAATAATGAAAACGGCAGAGTACATATGCAAAACAGTATTGTAAGCCAAACTAACAGCTTAAAAAGCTGTTTCTTTGTACGCTGATCTTCAAGGGCTTGACTACTTGTACCATTAGTTGGTGTAACGCAAATTGTCTCCGTGATGAAAAGTCCACAAAAAATTTCCAAATAACAGAAGAAAACCATCACGCATGGAATGATTCCAAAGAAAACGCACGTATAAATTATGAAACCCTTGTGATCAGAATATTCGTCAAGACTCCATGGTCGTTTGCATGGATAAGTTGAGAGAGGGTTGGTGTCTAAGGTATTTGTCATGAAGTCGAGAATACAGGATAAAACAGCAAATACCCACAAAAACGCAACGACATAAGGAAGTCTTTTCTTGGTTAATCGTAATCCAGTGTTAAACGGTTTCACAAGTGCCAGGTATCTTTCAGTGGCAAGGGTACAAACGGTTAAGGCACCAACGTTCATTGAAATGGGGACTATGGCATTTCCCACAAAGACTTTGCAGATAAAATCTCCCATTGCTTTGTGAACGCTCATTTTGTTCAGGGAGTAGTCGTACATTCTCGGGCAAAGCAACAGCGTCGTTAGATCCGCCACAGCCAAATTCATCAAGAGGTAGTTAGTAGTCGTGTGCATCGAAGGTGTTTTTCGCACGATGGTGATTATGATGCAGTTAGCGGGAACGCCGATTAAGATCATGAATGAATACATAACGGCAAACGCAATATCTTGTCCAGAAAGGGGACTGTTGTCATAAAACGTTGAGTTATTTGAAGCCATTGGGAAATTCTGAATAAAGAATATACTGTCGAGTCCGTATGTTACTGCGCTTTAAATGCATTTAGTATGAGGTAGGCTGGTCTGCTCCGTGTATTTATAGTCGAAATTTTATTATTTCAGTAATACCATATTGACTTTAAAATTACACAGTAGACAGTATCCAGCTGACCTACGTTCAGTAAGTAAATGTTTTTTTGTGGCCTGTAATAAATGGTAATTAATAAAACGACCTTAGAAGTCTTCATCATATGCCGGGATGATAATATGTTCATCTGACTTTCTCACTTCCATTTTGTTATATGTCATTTAAGGTTTGTAAGTAATATCTTGATAACGCCAAAAGTGAACGAAAATTTATTCGGAATGATCGACATTTTTACGACAGGTTTCATTAAAAATGTCAACAAGCCAAACATGTCTTTTTACGAAACGCTTCTTTTTCCTTTCTGGTAGTTGGTTCACTTTTCATAATGCTAATATGAAGTGCACAAATTGGACGAGTTCTGGGAATACTTCTTTCCTTAAGATGACACAAGATCCTTCAGTCCTAAGGCTCATTTCACTGCGTAGTGTTTTCTTGATTAAAGCTGAAGACAGGAGGAAGAACAACGAAGTTTATAATAAAAGTGTCGGCTTTGAATACCCATTTTCCGGCTACTGGGAAGAAAGATTAAACGGTCATTTGCCCGCAAAAATCCTTTATGGAAATGGCATTCACTTAACTCGTATTAATTATGAGCTTCTCGGCCAATGGCAAGAAGATGGCCAGTGATATTAAATAGCCTCTTTATCGAAAACTGGTTATGTCAAATAACCTCTTTTTCGGCCAACAGTGAACACGTATAATATTTATAGCAAACACTTTTTGAGAATTGGTGATATACAATAAAAACATTCTTGTGAAAGCGGATGTATAAATAACTGGAAAAAACATCGCAGTTATTATAGGAAAATTCATTTCTTAGGACTACACTTTTGATTGCAACTAACAAGTACTTGGTGCACCTGCTTTTAAATTTTAGAAGACAGGTAGAAGAATAACAAAGTTTATAATAAAAGTGTCGGCTTTGAATAATCTTATGTCCGTAGCTTTAATGCCCAAAATTTCCTCTAATCGCAGTAACCGCCGTCATGCCAATAGTTAAAAGAGCTGACAAAAGAAAACGACGGCATGGCATTGAAGTAGCTTGCTACATCCATAATGCTCATGACCCCTTGATGTGCAGTATATATTTCTAAATGAAACAATTTTGCCTTTAATTTAATGAAATGCAGCTTTTATTAAAACAGTCCGGCGGGTGGGATGTAGAACGCTGCTAATTACACTCTTTGTGCCGCTACTATTACAAGAACTTTGCATAAAAACTGTATTCGAAGATGACCATGTTGTCACCTGCGAGATCTCAAACACTAAATGAACGACAACGAGTTTCCCTGTATATTATTTTGCTGTCTGAGAAACACTGTCTGATCGGTTCCAGTAATTGCGCATACTGACATCTGACCACGATCGTCTAGAAATGTCGAATTAAATGAATATTCGTTATTTTACAATGAAAAAAGAAATTGTTCTTGAATATTTGAAGTCGAAGCAAAATTTTCCTTGCCTCTTAAATTTACAACAATTAGAAAGCTCTATTCTGTCAAAACGTAGGCTGAATTTCTCCCAAAATGAAACAACGTTTTCTTAGTATGACTTCCCTGGGGCATGCCGTGTCGGGTGAGTTCCGGCTATCCTTTGTCTTCTTTACGACCACTTGAAGATGGCGGATATTAGCGACGCAAGAGGAAAAAAGGTTTAGCTGATAACTCATAATAATAATAATACGAGATAGTCAGTGATCTTAGATTATGCCATGTTTTACAATTTCGCTTAAGCAAAAGTCACAATTTGTTTCTTTAGTAAACATGGTAAATATTTGGTAAATTATGATTTTAAGTAGCAACCGTTCTTTGATGATCTGCCACGCCTGTTTCAAAACACAGTAGCACCTCGGTAATGTGAATTAATTTTCTGGTAAAAGCATTTGAAGCCACCATCTAAAAAAATAATCATCATTATCATTCGTGTCAGTGAGTATTGCGTGCATTTTTTTTTATATACACTCGATTGAAAAAACGTTGCCTCGTATAAAGTGTGAACCGTAAACGATGAGACCTGATGGAACTATGGGATGATCCAATTAACAAGCGCGTGTTTCGTGTTTTTCCTATCTGTCTGAAAGAAATATATGAATTGGAAGCCGTAAAAACTGTATGTGCCTTTATTTTCAAACAAGAATAATACAAATAAGCTAATAGGCCAGACGCTTCTCAGAGCATCGTTGGGTCGTAACGTTCACGGTCTATAGTTTTTACCTGACAACGTTGTTTCAACCGAATGTATATTTCAATTTTCATTTTCTTTTCCAGCGGGTCGGCGGATGAATTAGATTATATGCCATATATATAGAGAAATGAACTGCTCAATTGATTTTATAGCGGAGCTCGGCGCGCCGGAGGCGCGCACGCGGAGCCCCTTAGCTAAGAGAATTTGGTAACCCGTGAAAGCGTAAAATTTTTGTTTGGTTATTACGTCACTTGTCCGTTCGACTGTCCGTCCGTACGCAATCCCACAATGCTAATGCGCCCGTGTTTGTTTGGCGGGAAGTTGCATGGCGAGGTGCGTTACAACAGAAATGTTAAAGAGCACACAATACAAACGTTGACAAACGTGGAAAGAAAAAAAAGGGAGAGATAAAGAAATCAGAAAAGCGGGGACGATTAAGCAAAGTTCAACGTGAAAGAGACGATAGATAGCAAGTTATTAGAGCAGGCCGGCCGGAAAAGTAAGTTTAAAGAAGCCTCGCATTTGTCTATATCACCCGTTTATGATCAGTTATGGCAACTTTCAGAACTCTAAAATAGCTTTACATAGGCTCTTTAATCGCTTTCGATATCACTAATATTCGAGGAGAAGTTAATTTTTGAAAAATATATTTCGTGGCCGTGTTTTCGTGTTTTTCATTCGCACCGCACGGCTCTCATGTGATTGTAAACACACACAAGTTTAAAAGCTGTTAAATAATTCTACCAAACACCAAAGAGTATTTTCCTGTATTCTCCTTTTCTTAACGTTTATTGAGAGACTAGAATTATTAATAATAAGAAGCAGAATGGACACAATTTTGAATTTCCAAACATTTTTCCCCGGGAGCTACTAACTTGCTCTCGCAAAAAAAACCAAGTTTACGTAATTCCGACAGCCGTTTTAACAGATCATTTGTAAATGAAAATATTTTCTTCCAGGCAAAAATCGATAATTTTTTATGCTACGTGTTTCATTTTTTGAACATGTTGTTTCATGGCTGTTTTTTTTTTTTTTTTTTTTCATTCGCTCCGCACGGAAAGAATTGTACCAAAAGCCAAAGACTATTTTCCCGTATTCTCCATTTGTTAACGTTTATTTAGATACTAGAAATATTACTTTAGGAGCAGAATTGACACAGTTTTGAATTTCCAAACATTTTTCCCGGGAGCTATCTTACTCTCGCAGCGAAAATACCATGTTTACGTGATTCGACGGCCGTTTTCAGGTCATTTATAAAACGGAAAATGTTTTCTTCCAGGCAATAATCGATAATTTTTCTCTATGCTACGTGTTTAAAGCTTTACCGACAGATGCTTCAATCGTCTATTACAGTGCGACGTACTGTAAATTCTCGATACCATCGATATTCGTGTAGAAATTATAAATTTTTGAAAAATATTTTTTCGTGGTCGTATTGTTTTCATTCGCAAACAGAGATAAACTAACAACAGAGTTAGGAACCGAGTTGGCAACCGAGTTAGGAACCGAGTTGGGAACCGAGTTAGGAACCGAGTTAGGAACCGAGTTGGGAACCGAGTAAGGAGTTGGCAAGCGAGTTAAACAAACTTTGGGCGATATGGTTATTGATTTGAGACAAGTTTTTGGCTGTTTTTTTTGTTGTTGTTGTTGTTTTTTAAAGTAAATCGTCTTTGTATTAGCCTAGCATCAGTTCCGATCAGCACTTTAACTCTAAACTAGGGGTTTCGCCTGGTTAGAAATAGAATGTCCTATTTGAAGTTGAACCAAGAATTTTGAAGTCAGTCAGGTTATAGTCGGGATGACCACTCATTGCTCAACAACTTTCTTGTAATAACTTTGTTTTAACCGATCTAACAATGAATCAATGAAGCCGAGTTTACAACGAAACCTAAACCATGTTTTTTTAAGGCCCAGTTCAGACGCCGAACTTAATTCAAATTAAGGTCGGCCCAAATCACGAAAATCGCGCCTTCTGATTCAGACGCCGAACTTAATTTACTTGGAGCAAAGCCAATCGAAATGTCAGCGGTTTTTTATTTTTTTATTTTTTATTTTTTATTTGAAATACGTTATAATAATTTATGCATTAGGTTCGGCTCATGAAAAGTTCGATGTCTGAATCAAAGCCGTTCCAAAGCCGAAATTCCCGGCTGAGCCCTTCCAAATTGAAACAGCCGTTCTCAACTGATTCAGACGCCGAACTTTTCATGTACATAATTCGAGGTATCAGGTTCGGTTCATAAAAAGTTCGGCATCTGAACCGGGCCTAAGACTAAAGTTCAAATGTGAACGAGAGAGGCACGAGAAAGAGCGGAAAAGATATTGCGAGCCCCTAAAAGAAAAGGACCGCTACGCAGCCTATGTGTAGCCTCTGTTGGCGTTTTCATCCACTCCCGCTCCTCTCTCCTCTCCTTTGCTCCTTTTCGCACCCCATTACGTTTCGCGCGCCCCACGCTGTCGCGGAAAGAAAGGTTTGCTGAATTCAAAGGAAACAAGCAAGTCATTGAGCGATTTAAGGCTATTAATATGTACTTGAAATCTGGATCGTGGCAAATCTCAGACATCGAAATTAATTTTAAGTCATGCAGTGGTCTCAACCTCAGGTTTTCACAGACTCATAATGTCAGGAAAGCTCGAGTGGCCAAATACATAGTTGTTTATCGCCACTTTTAAAAGGGCCGCTGATCAAAAGAAGTATTGTCAAAACGAGCAATTCGAACGCGATTTGGATGATTTTTGGCCAAGATATTGTAGAGCGAAGGTCTTTGATTTTAGCCGTAAATAATTTATTGTATTTTATCGTGTTTTGGAACCCAAGAAACGCAACAGCTACAAACTCTTGAGAGAGATCCTGTGGTGTGCCATTTAAAGCTTGACCTCGATAGATTGAAAATCGCCATTTTAAAAAGCCATTTAAAGCTTGACCTCGATAGATTGAAAATCGCAGTGAACAAATATGAAGACGAGATACGAACCCGAGGCGTTCCTGGAAAGTTGGTTATGCTGTTTTCAGCCTTCGGCCATACTGTCCTGTCGGCGATGACTGAATTACTCGAATCCGTTTTTATCTCCAAAACGTACGCTGTTAATCGGTACGGTTTCGATCTACCTGAAAATTGCTGTGTTTCTGAACCACAATGGTGACTTTCAGGAATGAACCTGGCAAAATCAAACAATCGCGTGGAAGTGTGGCCAGCTGAGGTGAAAGACGGCGACTTAAGGAATTTACTACATAAAATAGAAGGTTTAGTGAGCCACAGGAGACCTAAAACCCCACAGTCTAAGAATATACGGTGTTTACGTTCTGGCGTAGATATAATATTCATACAGTGGGATTATGGACACTTTCTACTGATGGATTCCGAGCTAGCAACTGTTACAGGTACGCAAGAAGTTTTTCTATCCCCAGATGAAAGAAAAGGCCAATCGGTACATATATATCTAATCGACATATGGGTTCCTAACTCGGTTCCCAACTCAGTTCCTAACTCGGTTCCTAACTCGGTTCCCAACTCGGTTCCTAACCCGGTTCCTAACTCGGTTCCTAACTCGGTTCCTAACTCGGTTCCTAACTCGAAAGATAGGTATCCTCTCGCAAACACGGCTCTCACTTGTTTGTAAACGAACACAAGTTCAAAAGCTCTAAAATAATTCTACCAAACACCAAAGACTGTTTTCCAATATTTTCCATTCGTTGACGTTTTATAGAGACTAGAGTTATTACTATAGGAGCAGAATTGACACGGTTTTGAATTTCCAAACATTTTTCCCCGGGTCGCTCAGTTGCTCTTACACCAAAAATATTATCATGACGTGTAATTCGACGGTCGTTTACACATTATTTGTAAACGAAAATATTTTCTTCCATGTTTTTAAGCTTTACACATTTTACCCTTTTTTTATACCACCAATATTCGCAGAGAAATTATTTTTTGAACATTTTGTTTTGGAGCCGTGTACATGTAATACATTTACGCCGCTCTGCTTTCATGGGCTTGGACTGTATAAACATGCACGCACCATTTTTAAACGCTCTGATATTTCGGGCTACAACCAAGCGTTAAAGTGTTAAAATTTTTGTAAGGTCCAGAATTATTTTAGTAGTAGCGATATTGACTGAGTTATGATTTTTCAAACCTTTTTATCCGAGCGCCAAATAAGTCTGGGAACCCTGTTAAGCAACGACGACGGTTGCAACAACATTTGAACAAAAACAATCGCTCCGCAATTAAATTTTGATACATTTCTTTGCCATCCTCCGCAAAACAACAACGTGAAATGACCTAATTTAAGGGATTTGTGGAGAACATGAGCAAACGACGGTGAATTTTTCTTTCTCGTTAACTTGAACGCAACTCCTACCAATTTAGGCAATTTACTAGTCTAATGCGTTTCTTAGCAACAATAAATATTTTTTTTCTTTAATTAACGTGTTTCAAGCTTTACAAGTATACTTCAATCGCTTCGATAGGATAAATATTCGTAGAGAAACTAATCTTTAAACATTTTGTTTCGGGGCAGTTTCGTTCGCACCGCACGTACGGTCCTCATTCAGTTGTAAACACACTTAAAGATCTGTGCCAAGCAACCAAGAGTGATTTCCCCGTGTTCTCCTTTTCTTGACGTTTATTTGGATTTCAGTAGGAGCAATATTGACTGAGTTGTAAATTTACACACGTAATGAAGAGAGAATATAAGTTAGATTAAGGAGTAAACTAAACAACGATAAAACTTAATGTCAGGCATCAATTTATTGTTCACCTGCGATGTGGAGCTTCCTACCGCTTAAGAGCGGCTCGAGAACTGCATTTCAGCGACCACTTCGTCGAATTTGTGATATTTCGTCTGAAGATACCCTTGGATTAACTATTTTCGAAAATCATATTTTAAAGTTCCAAGGTATTTTATTTTTTGAGAAAATTGCAAGAGTTTGAAATGCGGCCAAGGTGCGGTCACGGGCCGATGAAAACCGCGAAAATTAAGGTCAAAGGACGAAGCCCCGTTCACGGTGTAAAATAACTCAATGACCTTGAAACTTTACACAAACCTAGACCAACCATCTCGCAAGAGAATTAATACAATAAACATTCCAAACTCGCTGGCTGCTTTCTAAAGCATGCAGATTTGTGTACGCTACTCAAAATGACCTTGAAACTAATGCTTATTTTCATTGAAATAAAAGTGTTTCTGGTATGTCATTTTCTCTAAATTAAATCTCATATATCGAAAGACGAAGAAAAGAAATTTTTTTGTACCAAGTTTCAAGCTCTGATTCAAACTCGTTCCCACTCAAGGAAGATCGAATATGCGTGCGATACTTGCGGCTCGCAATTCACGTCACGAATTATGAGATCAGAACCGATTCACAAATACTTGACATCTGGAGCCCGTGAATGTTTCCAAACATCACATATTGGGCCCTAAAACTAATCAGACGGACTGAAGACAGCCATTCAACGTTTTTTGATCTTTCCTACTCTGCTCTAAAATAATATAGTTATTCCGGTCAATTAGCCTACAAAACATGTGCAACAAATTTGCATACCATTTCGATGTCGCAGGAAAAAGTAGTGCAAGTCATACTTTATAGCTCCTTTATCTTCTTAAATCGAGTAGTCGATCAGTAAAATGGAGAAAAGCGTGTGACTTTGTTTCTGTCGTGTTGTTTTGAGTGTTCGTGTTTGGCAGCGACGGCTCAAATCAATAAGCCAGTGTGACACTGATCAACTGTAACTCGATATTCCCTTCGGTGATGTGGGTAACGCTCACGTGATCCTGGCCAGGCACTTGTGCGTTCAG
Source organism: Pavona decussata (assembly GCF_977016875.1). NCBI lineage: Eukaryota > Metazoa > Cnidaria > Anthozoa > Scleractinia > Agariciidae > Pavona > Pavona decussata. The sequence continues at coordinate 24,848 of NW_028145549.1, read as the reverse complement.
GGCGCTTTTAGAAAAGTACTGCTTGTGGGCCAAGCTACGACTACCCTGGTGATGATGACCTTGACGAGCTTAAGGACTGTTCAAGAGATCTGAGAGCCCACCTTTCCAGCCTTTGTTTTTGCCGCGAAAAAAATCGACGTTCAAGTATTAGTGTCAGTTTTTTTTTTTTTTTTTTTTTTTTTTTACTTACAGTAATGCAGATCCCGTAACGTGGATTTTTTGCGATAAAAAATCTATCCATAACCACCATCCCCACAATTAATAATATAAAATTTGAGGGTGTCAGAGTAGTCTGAAGGTATCAACTTTGAGGGTATCAGAGTAGTGAATTCCCCACCGACCAACGCGACCTCCCCCACCCCCATCCCCTCTGGCGATAAGCGTCAATTGTGGTTATTGTTTACTTTCCCAAACCGGTTTTATCGTTGTTCCTGCCGGTTTCTTTCAATTTTCGAGAAGATAGGAATCTTGCCAGCCTTGGTCTGTCTGGTGATGGCCACGAAAACTAACTTATTGCTAGCGCAAGCGGGTGAGGGCCGTTACTACCTTATTACTAGCACTTGCGGGTGAGGGCCGTATTTCGCCTATTCATTTTCCAATTTCAGATTTCATGCTATTATTTTTTCACAGAGTTGAAAGAAACTGGCAGGAACAGCGAGAAAACGATCTAGGAAAGTAAACAATAACCACAATATTATTGACGCTTGTAGTTAGGGGGAAGGGGGGAGGTCGCTTTGGTGGTCGGTGGGGAACTCACTACTATGCTCTCAAATATACAGATTTCATATTTTTAATTGTAAGGATGGCGCTTATGGATGTTTCTTACTTTCTTTCTTCCTTTTTTTTTTTTTTTTCGCGAAAAAATCGACGTTCCAGGGTATGTATAATTGAAGTTAAAAAACGAAATGACACTAATACTTGAATTTTTTTCGCGAAAAAAAAAAAAAAATCAAAGCTGGCAAGATGGGCTCTCGCATCTGTTTTACAGTCTTTTAGCTTGACAAGGTTTTCATCACCAGGGTAGTCGTAGCTTGGCCCACAAGCAGTACTTTTCACTATTTACAGTTCCTAAAAGCGCCCTAGCTTGTACGCGCAGGATTCCTTACCGAAATGCCTGGCCAGGATCACGTGCGCGTTACCCACATCACCGAAGGGAATATCGAGTTACAGTTGATCAGTGTCACACTGGCTCACAGAATTGAGCCGTCGCTGCTAAACACGAACACTCAAAACAACACGACAGGAACAAAGTCACACGCTTCTCTCCATTTTACTGATCGACTACTTCATTTAAGAAGATAAAGGAGCTGTAAAGTATGATTTGCACTACTTTTTCCTGCGACATCGAATTGGTATGCAAATTTGTTGCAAATGTTTCGTAGGCTAAGGCCCGGTTCAGACGCCGAACTTTTCATGAGCCGAACCTAATACCTCGAATTAAGTACATGAAAAGTTCGGCGTCTGAATCAATTGAGAACGGCTGTTTCAATTTGGAACGGCTCAGCCGTTCTTCCCGCCTGGCTCAGCCGGGAATTTCGGCTTTGGAACGGCTTTCATTCAGACGCCGAACTTTTCATGAGCCGAACCTAATGCATAAATTATTATAACATATTTCAAATCAAAAAAATCAAAAAATAAAAAACAACGCTGAAATTTCGATTGGTTTTGCTTCAAGTGAATTAAGTTCGGCTAATTAAGTTCGGCGTCTGAATCAAAAAGCGGGATTTTCGTGATTTTGGCCGACCTTAATTTGAATTAAGTTCGGCTCATGAAAAGTTCGGCGTCTGAACTGGGCCTTACATTATTTTAGAGCAGAGTAGGAAAGAAATCTCGGATCGAAAAACATTGAATGGCTGTCTTCAGTCCGTCTGATTAGTTTTAGGGCCCAATATGTGATGTTTGGAAACATTCACGGGCCCCAGATGTCAAGTGTTTGTGAATCGGTTCTGATCTCATAATTCGTGACGTGAATTGCGAGCCGCAAGTATCGCACGCATATTCGATCTTCCTTGAGTGGGAAAGAGTTTGAATCAGAGCTTGAAACTTGGTACAAATAAAGTTCTTTTCTTCGTCTTTCGATATATGAGATTTAATTTAGAGAAAATGACATACCAGAAACACTTTTATTTCAATGAAAATAAGCATTAGTTTCAAGGTCATTTTGAGTAGCGTACACAAATCTGCATGCTTTAGAAAGCAGCCAGCGAGTTTGGAATGTTTATTGTATTAATTCTCTTGCGAGATGGTTGGTCTAGGTTTGTGTAAAGTTTCAAGGTCATTGAGTTATTTTACACCGTGAACGGGGCTTCGTCCTTTGACCTTAATTTTCGCGGTTTTCATCGGCCCGTGACCGCACCTTGGCCGCATTTCAAACTCTTGCAATTTTCTCAAAAAAATAAAATACTTTGGAACTTTAAAATATGATTTTCGAAAATAGTTAATCCAAGGGTATCTTCAGACGAAATATCAGAAATTCGACCAAGTGGTCGCTGAAATGCAGTTCTCGATTCTTACTGGCAGCCGCTCTTAAAATCCGCGAAAATAGATCGATAAAAATAGCAAACGGTGGATCAAAAGAAGGAACTTACGGAGTAATTTCCACTGAATTTGACCTGCTCCTTCCTCCCATCAAAAGGACACCGTTATGCTCGGTTATCATTCGTTTTAAGAAGGAGTAGCGAGGTGAAAGCACTTGTTCGCCATGACTGATTTCAGTTTCTCAGCTAAACAAACGTCAATCCGATCCAAGTTTTTGGCTTTGACGCAAATGATTTTTTGCTGTTTCTTGTAAGACACGAAAACTTAACGTTTAGGGGGTCTTTAGGAATTTTCTTTCTAACTGCAGCACTTGATTTCCATGTATTTGTGGTACAAACAACTCGGCTTAAACAGTCGAACTCCAAAGAACTTGAAAGAACTTGTTATTTTTGGACACAAAATGAAGAAACCAACGAAATGTAGAACTGGGGTGCTCAGCCAATCTGGGGCGAGTATTTTCGCCGCTCGACCTATCAGGAGTATGTAATTTTGCCCTCTGTATTACATTGTTGTTGTTATTGTTGATGGACAGTTTTTGCTACATATGCACTAAAAATATATATAACTGCAGAAAGGATGAGGAAGTGGTAACGTTATTACGTTCATACGCTGAGCAGATTTCAAAAAATGCTATGAAAAAATTGGAGCTCCGCTTTTAGGCTTGGCTAAATATGTATATATTATGTCGGTTCAACTTATAATTGAAACCCATTTTAAAGCAGGAAATCCCACAGAGATGTACTTCACCATTTGTTTTTGCTCAGCATTAAATAGCCTCCCACGCAGTCGTTTTTAGGGGAATCGTATTTCCTCCTCCCCACAAACGCCTGCTTACCCACGCGCCACATTCCTTTCCGCCGCTAAGCCAATCACAGTGAACCTTCTAAAATCTGGAAGGTTGACCTTGACCTCAGAACGCCTCTCTCGGGAATAGTGAAGAACCTCACAACGGAGACAGAACTTGACTGAGCTTACGTGAGCTTTTAGCACCGTGTGCCCTACGTTCAAAATTTCTCGTGTAAATGCCTATCAACTGACTGCAATAAAACAATTCCTGACGGGAAATAGCGATATTTTCGTCAATTTGCCGACTGGTTACGCAAAGTCGCTTTAATATTTATCAAGCTTTGCCTTAAATCTTGTCGACCTTGTCGATGTGGAGGAAACCGAAATATTACCCGATATGTCGGTAAACTTTAAAGATTTTGCAGTTGAAACTCGCTTTGTTGTTGCAATTTGTTTGGGGTCATGTGTGACATTTTCCACAAGGACCACAAGTTGATCGGCTCTTTGTCGTTTAACTTTCCGTTTAATAGTCTTTAATGGACTGATAAATACTGCAGATCTCCCCTTGATACCTTCTACATTCTTCTTTGCTTTCTCGAATCGAGTTAGTCTGTCGTAGCACTTCGTACAAACAAACAAATCTGCTCCAGAGTTTCCGCACCCGTAAGAAACGATATCTTCACCGATTGTCAACTCGATCAGGCGGGGAAGATCGATTACACTTTTCCGAAGATTTCGACTCTCCCAGCAGTGTCAAAACGTTGCACAAGAAGCGCTTGTATTCACATTCGACATTTGTTTTGGTGTTTCAGCCATGACCAGCCATTCCAGTAGTGAAAAAATATATATATTCCAACTTAACTCCTGCATCTCTCAAGACTGTATTAAACAGAGACTGTAGGCACTGTACAAAGCTCGCGGGAAACGGAAGCGACCATTGTAACCAGCAATTTTATTTGATGTCATTAAACAATGCCTCGATGGTAATTGGCTAGGGTGCTTGGGGAGTAAAACAATGGGAAAGGAATGTGGCCCTTGGGTAAGCAGGCGTTTGTGGAGAGGAGGTAATACGAGTCCCCTAAAACAACTGCGTGGAAGGCTAAGTATTAAACAGCAGAGAGGCTTTTAATTTGTATTTTTGTGGTCTATGAAAAATAAACCCATACAAAACGACAATGGTCAGAAAAACTAAAAGGAGCGGTATGGCTTACCATTGTTGGCCTTATTATTACGGATTAAGCTTAGTGAAATATGTAGTAATGACGTCTGCACTCTGTAGACGTTTCCACGCAATTAAATACCAATTTTTATTTACTTTCAGGTCTCACTGATAAAATTTCCATTTCCTTTTATCGTTATCAGTTTTCTCGTTGTTTAAAGGTCCATTAGTTCCCTTTATATTGCCAAAGGTAGGAGAAAATCAAATAAAAATGATTGACGTTTTGAAAGACAGTTTTATTTTGTGAACGGTTTTTGCAAAACCCTTGTGTTTTGTAGAAAAAATTTAGTTCCTAGGTGGTTAATTTACAATTTACAATATCCATTTCACGTGAACAGATTGAGAAAGGTTAAAAAATGAAATTTGTTTGGTTAGACTGAGGCTCCTTCACAAGACGGTGCTTTATTGTCGCCCAGTGGTGGTTTGACACGGTCCGAAGAGCATCATGGTAGCAGTAATTGGCCAATCACATCACCGTATTCTTTCACTAGGATCTTCACGCGAATAATTGCTTCGTCTTATTTACTGTTTTATTCACCGTGTAGACGGCTTTTCTTCCAAATGAAAGGATTCAACAAGTGACGAGGTATGTAGGTGACCAGTGATGGTATTTTCTCATAATTTCCTTGGTTATTGTCGTCAATATTCGACTTCCTCGCAAGCTTGTCCAATATGGCGGCTTTTCTCCACGTGCAATGATCAATGAACGCGTTTGCTTTTTGACGCTATATCGTCAGGGTTCCAAGAAAAAAAATTACACCATTTGTTTAGTAAAGAATTGCTATTGGATTTTAAGGCATCGCACCCCATCGCACCTCTCACCGTTTTTCTGCTATGTGCGTTTAAAGTTTGGCGATTGTGAGGAGCAAACAACGAGCGAGTCACGATGTAACATAAAGATTTATTGTGACGTTTTCCTCTTTGCTTGATTTGTCTCTAGGTTTACGACTAAAGCTCAAGTGAAAGCTCTAGCCAGCTGTTCTAAATGACCGGCTATTTCACCTCAGGACAAAAATGTTGAGGCTTCAGGGCTATGGACTGTTGGTAGATGTCGACTAAAATATCAGAAATATTATTATCACAAGCACAGATCCACAGAAAAATTAATAACTAAAAAGGGGAAACACTTGCGACTTAGTTCCATAAATTAAGAATCCGTTGTGCAGAAATTACATGCTACTTATACTTTTAAAGTATATCTTGTATGCTTGTACAACAATTTGCATATATATTTCCATATATTCCCATACAAAAAAAATATTTGGTCACTTCAGGCATATATTTTACATCAAAAGTCAAGCATATATGAAATCTCTATTGATGATTTGACTTATTACCTCTGTGTTTATTGTATAAATATATAATTGTGTATAAATTGTGTGTAATTTGTGTTGTTAATAAAAGGGATTGACAGCTGAGTTGCAAGATGACCTTCAAAGTAGATGTATGCTAATTTAATCTCAATCGCACTTGACTATTGTCAGTAGCTAAAATCTCTGGTATGCTCGGCAAACTATGTGGAGTCATCCACCTTCACATTGGTGTACAAGATACACTTGGATGTAAACAGGCCCTTAGTTTATGAGGGGGGGCATGCCTTGTAAGCAGAGTTCCCCTCAATTTGTATTTCAATATTTCTCCAATCCAATTCATAATTATTGGATATGTTGAAGGCTTTAAAGTGACAAGTACATGTTAAGGAGAGGGGGACATCTAGTGTGACTATAATACTGTGCCCCTTTGCTAAGTTTAATCTCAATAATTATTGTACTTGACTATTGTCAGTGGCTGAAATCTCTGGTATGCTCTGCAAACTATGTCGAGTCATCCACCTTCACATTGGTGTACAAAATACACTTTGTTGTAAACAGGCCCTTAGTTTATGGAGGGGGATGAATAGGTCTACGGATCGGCGGATTTAATTAAAGGCCGAGTTTCACGGTCAAGCGCATGCGCGAGCAGACCGGCTCAAAAATAAATTGTACGGGTCGACACTAAATTTGATGCGAGCTTGTGGTGGAACAATCTGTTGAAATCGCGCCCGAAATTGGATCATCCGCTCTTCGTTTTTCACTTTTTATAATCTTTGTTTCCTGTTGTAAATATAAGTTCGATTTTTGTAAGGTTAAAAGTGTTTTAGCATCCGAAAACGACATTTTTGTCGATGGATCGGCAAGGACACGTCGTGGCCGACCGGCGACGGGACGTTCTGTGGACTCTCTGGAAGCACAGAAGTTAAAGCGGACAGAGTGGAGTGGATGTAGAAATCCTGTGTGGTTAACAAGATACGTTCACCAAACGTGGAAAATTGGTAAAGAGATAAGTCTGTTTAAAATAGACAACGATTTCGCGGCACATCTGCTTTCGCTGGAAATGGCAAAGGTCACCAACTGGCTTTGGATGAACTCGCGAGGATTTTCTAGATTTCAATCGTACTGTTTGTTTATATGGAAGTCAACTGTCAAAAACGGAGAATTCGACGGACAAACAGCATCAAACATCAGTGTTTTGCTTTGGATAGAAATAATTGTACAACACTGAGACGCGAAGCGAATAAATATGAGATCAAATGAGCGAGTTAGTTGTAGTCGTCTATTAATGGGCTCGAATAGCGGGCAGCAGAAAAAAATCCAAAAGATTTGCGGCAAACTACAAAATCTATTGTAAGGTATTCATTTATCTATAAAATTATGGTCATTGCGAATGGCAAACGCAGTTTTGATTTGCCACATGGCAAAGTTTTCTCAAATGCATTCCAGCATCTCGGAAGGACGCTCAGTGTTGTTGTTACTAAACGGTCGCATCGCTTCTTGAAGCTTGCAGATTTCTCGTTCTTCGCCTTCTCGCTGGTGTAATAAAATCAGGCTATCGAGCGTACACACTATAGTAGGTTAATCACTGAATGCTGATGAAATACTGGATTTAAGTACGTAAGTTTGAGGGAGCTTCTCGGCTTTTCGAACCGCGCGTAATACAAAAACGTCGATGCCGCGAGATATCGACATTGTACTAATAAAACCGTATGCGTTCGCATAAGTTCTGGCATTTCTTGAATGTCATGGAACATTCACGAAGTGGCGCAAAAATCCCCATGTGTTTTACATGGACAGCCTTTATGTTTCTTTCTGAAACGTGACCGAAACACTGGCCGGTCAGTTTTATTTTTATGCCAGCTAGTTGTAAGACTTGCCCGCTATATCCCGCCGGTGTTGTGTACTCGCTTCCAATTGGTCCAAAAACAATTGGCTTGACAGCGCTTACGTTATCGCTCGCACATGCGCCGAACCGTGAAACTCTCCCTTTAATATTTTAGCCCGGATTCTGGATTCAGAGCTAAATTTTAACGGATCTGCGGATCCTGTGATCACAGCGGATCGCGGTTTTATCCAGTTTTGGGGCCCGGATTTTGGATTATGGTTGTTAGGAAGTTCAAGTTTGCTTTTTTTTCTCGTATCTGCGAGATTTTGTTTCGATGCAGACTTTGGTTACATAAATATTTCGTTGATGGTCATCCTCAACGCTAAAACACAATATCACGCAAGGCAACTCCAACAACTGAAGTCGTTCTATATCTTGCGTATTATCTAACACGGCAAACAATTTGCTGATTCGCATTTGGTTGATTTTTTGAGCGGATCGACGGATTCAGCCATTAATTTAAGCGGATCGGCGGATTTACATACCCCTATTCACCCCCCTCTTTATGAGTGGGGGGCATGCCTTGTGAGCAGAATTCCCCCCAATTTGTATATTTTCAATATTTCTCCAAATTATCCAATAAGTAAACATAATTATAATGGATATGTTGTAGATTTAAAGTGACTAGTAAATGAAAAGGAGAGGAGGACATCTAGTGTGACTATAATACTGTGCCCCTTTGCCAAGTTATGAATTACATGTACAATATGTACAGCAGTTTCCATTAATGTGATTGTTATTATTAAAATAAAATAAAAACATAGATTTGATAGTTGGTAATCTGTCTTGTTACAACTGAACTAGAAATCTTCCGAGATCAAAGAGAATATTGCTCACAGGTTTTTTGGAGTTTTTCATAAGGCTGAACCACTGTAGTAATGGGAAAGGGGGATATGGGGGGGGGGGAACTTTTGTGAAGTCAATATTTTTATATTGTGTGCTATCATAGTTTGTTGGACTATGGAAATGAGTAATCATTTTTGAGCAGCTACTTGTACTTACTCTGAATTTTTATTGCTCATTTGTGATTCCTTATCACCTTACTATTTGGCTTTCACACTCTCTATGTTTGAGGGTACTAATGTACATAATCTACATAACATTGTTTTGTGTATTGATGTTTGTATTGAAAGGCCTTATTTTCTTTTAAATATATAATTAAAGAGGGAGCATACACCCAGGGCCCCTCACCTTGATCAAATACACTGACTCTTTCATACAAAGTAAGGGTCTGCCCAGTAAAGGAAGGTAGAGTATTTGGCATTGTTTACAAGGTTTTTTTGACTTATTTGATTCAAGATCAATTTGATGTTTTCATTTCCCTCATGCAACATGTGATGTAATAAAACAAATTATTATTGAAGAACTTGTTATATCAAACTTATATTTAGTACTCCTGTGTGGCTAAAATCTATGACTCTTGCAAGCTGAACTTGTGTGAGAGCTTTTTTCCATGTCCCAGTCTCATTGGCAACTAGTATACAGAATGGTTAAACGGAATTCCTTTCCAGTAAGGCCGTGAAAATCTTCTTTTTCCTACAATCCTTGTTTACTTCATTTCGTATTATAATATTCGGCTATTTCCACCAGAATAATTGGATTCCAGTAGTTATGAACTCTCAATATTTCAATGCCAGATTTTCGAGCCCGTGATCGTACATTATAATTCAAAAGGTAGGATTTCATAGAAGAACGACAGGATTGGTTTTGCAATTCTATGGAAGTGGTAATTATCCATGTAATTTACATGGAGCAGTTTCGTTTGTACAGGCTTTCGATCGATCGCTAGAATCGCCGTGTAAACCCACCGTTTTGAGCGTTAAATTAGTCAGTCGATGTGCGCTTACGGTAACCGGAGAAAACTTATCGAATAAATTACCGAATTAACCGATTTCCTGCCTTTTTGAAGCGAAAATTTGTCATTCCTTGAGATCCGCACAGCACGAAGGTTTGTTACAACTGACCTCGAACCGACAACTCGCCCCAGCATGCTTTGCGGACCGTGTCCAACCACCACTGATTGTCGCCTGAAGCGAAAAACAGAATGATCTGATAAATAGTTCGGTTTCTAGTCATTTGATGTTTAAAATAAGTAATTTTCGTGCGGCGTAAATACGACGGCCTTTTTTTGTGAAATGAGAATAGCCTAATGAACTAAATAATTCCCAGCTGGAGTTTGAGTACAGATCGAGATATGATACGGAAGACAACTTGCCTGAAGTTATAGCCTGTGTTGCAGTGATGTAAATGACATTGCTAGAGTCACATTTTATCTCGTTTCATGCAAAGGTTGAAGTTCTTACTTTGAATAATTCAAAAATACCAGTGAATTGAAGGCGGCACTTGGGCCTTAAGACCATATGGCCGCACGATTTTATTAACAAAAGACTTAGATATATATATATTTCTACGACTTCAGCCAAATTGCCCTAAGAAGAATAACTTTTGGTTCAGCTGAAACTGTGATTAATGTTAGGAATTTTGTTTGTATATGTAACCTCATTAGCATGCATCCGTACAGTCAACAAAACTAGCTCCAAACAAAAGCACTCTGTTAATTGAAAGTGCTCGACAAACTTAAAACTCGCTGAAAATTTGACCATGATGTGTTAGATAGTTTTTGAGAAATTAACGTTGAAAGTGCCGAGATGCCTGGCAACTCTGTCACCCAGCCATTTTTCTTGGTAAATTTAATTTAACAGCTTTACAAGCTAAGTTCTCTGAGAATATTCAACAGATCACACTGATATTCATCCTGATTACCAGGTTTGACATGCGTTTTCAGTTTACGTTGTCCATTTACACGTACGCTAATGAGGCAAAAAAGAAACAATGGCGTCGGCAAAAATTCTTACTGAAACTTCTACTTGCCAACCAACTGCAATATTTAGTAAGCCCTGCATTACATTTTAATGCAACTATTTGGTCCGGCACCAAGGTTACCTCTGTAACGAGGAAGAAATCATTTAGAGCCGAAAGGAAACATGTTTTTAAAGTAGCCAGAAAATGTGTACAGTAATTGAAACAAACCTAATTTGTAACCTGGTTGGGTTACGAATATTTTAAAGAAACAGTCACTCAACAAGAGCTCACTTAAAGGAGACGTTAAGTCAAATTCGTGATCTAAAATGTTAGACCAACTTGGCCAGATGGTAATACTACCACAAAAGTAGCTTGACGCTAATATCATGATTGCTTCCCTTGTTCGGAGGTATTTTCATCAGATCAGTTAAGTTAAAACTAATCGTTGGGCAAACGTTTTAAACGAGAAGATGACATTTGAATTCAAAATCTTCGATAAGCCCAACACTGCACTTTACATCCGGGTTCTCACGACCCAGTGCTTTACTTGCCCGACAAGCAATATTTACTACAGCGCGGACGTGGTTCTTATGATTTCATTTAATTTATTTCAAATATATCTCAATATATTAATGTAGCTGAGTCACCAATGTGGGAGTTTTGCTGTTTGGTCCTCGCTGAACATACGTAGCTGAGTACAATATTGAGGGTCATCATGAAAATCACCTCTAGTCGACCCAGACAATAACAAGTAAGCAATAAAATAGTCATTTGAAATACTTATTTTCCGGCTACTGGCAAGAAAGATTAAATGGTCATTTGCCCGCAAAAGTTCTTTATGGAAATGGCGTTCACTTACTCATATTAATTAATTAGCACCTTGTCGGCCAATAGTAAGAAGATGGCCAATGATATTAAATAGCCATTTTATCGAAAACTGGTTATGAGCGCGTGCTAATGGCGACTGGAAGTAGATCACTGATGCTGGACTAATTCTTACTTCTACGTTCATCACTGGTCTTTTGAACTTCTACTACAAAGAAGATCTATCCTTATCTTATGGGCTGTGTTCTGCTGTGAGATGGGAGGCGAGAGAGGCGAGACAAGTAGCCGAAACTTTGAAAAATGTCAGGCAGCGAGGCCGTGGCCGCGGAAACGCATTAGCTCGCATTCTTAAAATCGAGGGTGGGTTCACTACACTGCGAATGGGAATAGCATACTTTTCAACTTCATCGCATCATTAACGCGGGAGACGTTCAAACAAATCCGGGACCAAACAACAGCATGAAACAACCGAAATATCCCTGCAAGGAGTGCAGTAAGAACGTTCGATCGAATCAAGACGCCCTGCTGTGTGCCGATTGTAATTCATGGATGCATGCTAAATGCCTTGGTTTAACCAAGGCTGCCTTCAAGTACTACTTGGATTATCCTGACATCGACTGGACATGCTTATTGTGTAGTCTTCCCTTCGCGACCATGGATTACCCGTTTGAAATAGATACTAACATACAAGTAAATGCAACTGCAACTGATATCAGGATGGAAGCGAGCTACTTCGAAAATGATTATGCTAATGACGACCTTCTGAATTCCCAGGTGAGCTCGATTCTGGAAGAAAGGAAAAACAATTCGAGCGGCGCTTTTCTTGCACATCTGAACATTAACAGCATACAAAACAAGTTCGAAGAACTAAAATTACTGAACGATAAACTGAAAGCTCACATATTTATTGTATCGGAAACCAAAATTGATCTTTCGTACCCGGACGACCGGTTCAGTCTACAAGGATACCGGTTTTATCGCAAAGACAGAGCCAAAGGAGGAGGTGGGCTCATCGCTTATTTTTCTACAGCCATACTCTCTAAGAGACTGAAACTGCCGAAAGCCTACAAGACGTTGGAAGCTTTAGCGGTAGAATGCAGTATTGGAACGAGAGAAATACTGTTCTTAGCGCTTTATAGGCCGCCTAAACAATCCAGAAAGAATAATGACCTCAGAGGATCAAAATATCAACAAAACGTTGAGGATGAAATGAATGATATTTGTCTGTGGGTGTGTCTTCAAAAGCAGTGCATAGTTATTCTGGGTGATTTGAACATGGACCGGCTTATTCCTAATCGAGGTGAGGGGAAGATCCTCAGAGATCTGGAGCAAGTATACAACTTGACACGCCTAATAACTGAGCCTATCAGAGTTACAATGCACTCCCAAACGCTCTCGGACGTGTTGCTCACAAACACCCCAGAGATATTTACAGGATGCGGAGTGTATAATCCCGAAATAAGCGACCACTGTTTGATCTATGGAGAAATGACTGATGAAGTTTGTAAGCACAGTCCCAAGACCATAACATTTAGGCAAACTAAAATTACTGACTTCGAACTATTCAATGAAGATCAAATTAATGCACCTTGCCATGTCAGTGACATCTTCACCTGTGTAGGCGACAAATATGATTATTGGAGAGGACTTTTTGAAAGCGTTGCTAATCAGCACGCGCCAATCAAAATGAAAAGAGTAAGGGAAAAGGATATCCCTTACATAACACAGGAATAGAAAAGGGCGCTGAGAAACGAAAGGAAGTACGCCAAAAAGTTTGCTGAAGACCGCACAGCTGAGAATCTGGAACTGAAAAGGAAGTATCGAAAGATAGCTACACGAGAGCGTAGAAAAGCAATCCGAGCATATTGGTATACTAAGGCGGACCAACACAAAACAAGGCCGTCGAAATTCTATGACACGTTCAAAACTTTTATCAGCAACAAGAGCAAAGAATCGGCAGCAGTACACCTTCAAACGGAGGGTGATAGTGCCGTAAAGGATCAAACGGAAGTGGGAGAGATACTAGCCAAATACTTCATTAATGCGGCATTGAGTATAGGTGGAGACCACTTGAATAATATCACGGAAGAGGACCATAGTGACCACAGCAGTGTTAAGGCCATACAAGAAGCCCACAAAGAAACCAATTTTGAATTCAAGCTCTTCACAGAGGCTGAAGTAGAGCAGGCACTGGAAAAGATTAATTCAAAGAAGTCCAGTGGATGGGACACAGGACTACCACCAAAATTACTTAAGAAGGTGGCTAAAGGAACAGCAGCAGCGTTGACCAGCCTCTATAACAATTGTATAGAGCAGAGTGCTTAGCCCAGCGCATGGAAAATGGGTGAGTGGACACCCGTATTTAAGAAGGGAGATCAACAGGATGCCGGAAACTATCGCCCCATCACCTCCCTTATAGCTGTCGACAAAATATTTGAACTCTTGTTGAGCAATCAGGTGACAAGCCATTATGATGAAACTTTGTATTACAGAATGACAGCTTACAGAAAAAGACATAGTTGCGAAACAACCTTGCTTATGCTGATAGAGGATTGGAAACAGGCTGTTGATAATGAGCAACTGGTATCAGTGTTATCTACAGATATGAGCAAGGCCTTTGACTCTCTCAGCCATTCTCTGACGGTAAAGAAACTAGAGGCTTATGGATTTGGAGGGCGATCACTTGACCTTATGCGCTCATTTTTTGACGACAGACTAAACCGAGTAAAAATGGGTGACGCTACTAGTGACTAGATAAAGATGGAACGGGGATGCCCTCAAGGATCGTCCTTTGATCCCTTACTATGGAACATCTACCAAAATGATATGTCAGCTCATGTTAAAGACGTAAATCTAACAATGTACGCTGATGATCACCAAATGTACGTCAAAGGAAGGGAACATGAAACAGTACGATGCAGAATGAAAACTCAGGGCCAGCAAGCACTGTCATGGTACTCGAATAATTTCTTACTCGCCAATCCAGACAAGTTTCAGTCTCTATACATCAATCCACGAAACCTCGATAAGGAGAAGAGCGACAAAACGCTGAGCATAAACGATCTAGATATTGCTAACGATCTAGATATTGCAAACATAGAACTAATGAAACTGCTAGGAGTTCATATAGATGAAAATCTCAACTTCACTGAGCATATCAGCACATTATGCATTAAGGCAAGCCAGAAAGTCGGAGTACTCTCACGCCTTCGAAACTTAATACCCTGCAAGGCCAAGCTACTACTGTATAAGTCTTTTATACCGCCATATTTAACTTACTGCCATCTAACCTGGCATTTTTGCAAATCATCGGACAAAAGAAAGTTAGAACGAATACAAGAACGAGCCCTAAGGGTAATATATAAATCCCATTCTGCTACATATGAAGAACTCCTAAGGCGTGCTGACATACCCTCTTTATATAACAGACGGCTTCAGGATATCATAGCACTTATGTACAAAAAATGGTCTTGTACCTGACTGCGTTTCTCAACTATTTGTCCGCAAAGGCTCTACACACTCGCTAAGGAATAGTGACTTTGTATTACCGCGTTATGAAACTACACGTTATATGGCAAGTACTCTGTTAGATATCTCGGGCCATTCTTATGGTCAAAACTTACCGACAATCAAAGAGATTCGCCCAGTTTACCTGTTTTTATAAACAAAATAAGAAAACTGAACCTTGCTGGCATTTTAATTAATGACAGCAATTGCTGTAATCTTTGTAGTCAATAGAATCATTTTAGTTTTTAAATTTTAATTTTATCCTGTACATAAGCTACACAACAGCATCTCCCATATTCGTTAATTTTAATCACTTTCTTGTAAATTTCTAACTTTTACTAGTACGATATTATATTAGTGTCCCCAATAAATCTACCTAGGCTAAATACATTGACACTTTAATAAAGGTTTTACTTACTTACTTACTATTTCAAATAACTTCTTTTCCGGCCAGCGACAAAAACTAATAATATTTATAGCAAACACTTTTTGAGAATTGGTGATATCCAATAAAAACCTTTTGTGAAAGCGGATATATAAAATAACTGGAAGAAATATCGAAGTTATTTAAGGAAATTCATTTCTCAGGGTAACACTTCTGCTCGCAACTGACGCTCACTTGGTGCACCTGCTTTTAAATTTTAGCTCCGAAACCACGATTTTCTTATAAGCCCCATTCGAGCGTTCTAAGATACTCTCACAAGGACTCTTTTACCTATGTAGCATTGCCTATGTAGCCTTGTATTTGATAAAGATTACTTCAATGCAAAATTGTCCAGTATTTTTCAAACGGTTAAATTATACTATAAAAGGGAGAAAACCTTCGTTTTCAGCGCAGTTGTAGCAGAAGAAGAGCGCCAAATTGCCTATCAGTGAATTATATTCCCTTATATCTCGCTTGCAAAAACAACAACAACACATGGGAACTAGAAAACACAGAATGGTAAATATATATTTTACCGAATTTATTTTAAATATTTGATATATAAGCTCGATAAATGTTGTCGACAATTTCCACTTATATCTGCAGCAAAAAACATTACAAATTACTTGTTTCGTTACAAGATTACAAAGTTCTCTCTTATACTGTCCACAACATCATTGGTTTGTTTCTGGAACACGATGACAGCAAAAGATTCTTTTGAACTCCTTTCGATAATTAGAACTTTGCAAAGCATATACAAATGGGTTAAAAAACGAGTTAGCACTCAGAAGGAACCTAACCGTTCTATGAAAAAAGTACAAACTTTCCCGATTATCGGCTACAGTAGTTCGGTCAATTGCCGTCAAGTAAATGAAAAATAACGAAAACGGCAGAGTACATATGCAAAACAGTATTGTAAGCGAAGCCAACAGCTTAAAAAGCTGTCTCTTTTCACGCCGATCTTCAAGCGCTTGATTGCTTGGACCATTAGTTGGTGTAGCGCAAATTGTATTCGTTATAAACATTCCACGAAAAATTTCCAAATAACAAAAGAAAACCGTCACGCAGGGAATGATTCCAAAGAAAATGCACGAATACATTATGAAACCCTTGTGATCAGAATATTCATCAAGACTCCATGGTCGTTTGCATGGATAAGTTGACAAAGGATTGGTGTCTATCGTATTTGTCATGAAGTTGGGAATACTGGATAAAACAGCAATTACCCACAAAAATGCAACGACATAAGAAAGTCTTCTTTTGGTTAATCGCAATCCAGTGTTAAACGGTTTCACAAGTGCCAAATATCTTTCAATGGCAATGGTACAAACACTTAAGACACCAATGTTTATCGTGATCGGAACCAATGCATTGCCCACAAAGACTTTGCAGATAAAATCTCCCATTGTTTTGTGAACGCTCATATTGTTCAGGGAGTAGTCATACATTCCCGGGCAAAGCAACAGCGTCGTTAAATCCGCCACGGCCAAATTCATCAAGAGGTAGTTGGTAGTCGTGTGCATCGAAGGTGTTTTTCGTACGATGGTGATTATGATGCAGTTAGCGGGAACACCGATTGCCATTATGAGGGAATATATAACGGCAAACAAAATATCCTGACGAGAAAGGGGACTGTCGTCATAAAATGTTGAGTTATTTGAAGCCATTGAATAAAGAAAACTCTGCCGAGTCCGTATGTTACTGTGCTTTAAATGAACTCAGTATGAGGTCAGCTGGTTTACTCCGTGTTTTTAATGGCTTCGATATAATTATTATTCAATAACATATTGACTTTAAGGTACACAGTAGACAGTATCCAGCTCAGCTACGTTTAGTTTGTGAATGTGTATATGTCATCGTGTTCAAATTGTAAAAGTAAACTCACAGTATTAACTTACAACGTAAAAAACACGATATAAAAAAAAAGAATTGCGTACACCTAAGTTAATGTTTAAGATGCTTAGAAACATGCCTAAAAGAAAGTATATCGCTTATTATTGTGGCCTGTGATATATGGTAATTTATTAAACGAACTTCGAAGTCCTCATCGTATGCCTGATTGATAATATATATGTCTGACTTTCTCATTTTCATTTCCTTAAATGTCATTTAAGCTTCGAAAGTTATTGTGATAACGCCAAACTTAACCGAAAATTAATTCGGAATTATTGACGTTTTTACGACAGGTTTCATTAAAAATGTTGACAAGCCAAATGTGTCTTTTAACGAAACGCTTTGTTTTCCTTTTTGGTAGTTAATTCACTTTTCTTAATGCTAATATGAAGTGGACAAATGAGACAAGTTAAGGGGAGACTTCTAAGGCTCATTTCACTGCGTAGTGCTTTCTTGATTAAAGCTGAAGACAGGCAAAAGAATAACAAATTATTTGAGAAAAGTGCCGGCTTTGAATAATCTTATGTCCGTAGTTTTAATGCCCCCTGAAAAGTTTCTCTGATCGCAGTAAGCGTCATGCCAATATTTAAAAGACCTGACAAAAGAAAACGGCATGGCATTGAAGTAGCTTGCTACATCCATAATGCTCATAACCCCTTGATGTACAGTATATATTTCTAAATGGAAAAATTTTGCCTTTATTTTAGTGTAATGTGGCTTTTTGAAACAGTCTGGCGGGCGGGGTGCCGAACGTTCCAAATTACAATTTCTGTGCCTAAAACAACTGTAACACGGACTTTGACAAAAACTGTATTCGAAGATGACCATGTTTGGTCACCTGCGAGATATCAAACACCAAGTGAACGACAACGAGTTATCCTTCTAAATTATTTTGCCTTCTCAGAAACGCTATTTGATCGGTTCCAGTAATTGCCCATATTACATCTGACCACGATCGTCTAGAAATCTCGAATTAAATGAATATTCGTTATTTTACAATGAAAAAAGAAATTGTTCTTGAATATTTGAAGTCGAAGCAAAATTTTCCTTGCCTCTTAAATTTACAACAATTAGAAAGCTCTATTCTCTCAACGCGTAGACTGAATTTCTCTCAAATTGAAACAACGGTTTCTTAGTGATGACTTCCCTGGGGCTGATGCCGTGTCGGGTGAGTTCCGGCTATCCTTTCTCTTCTTTACGACCACTTGAAGATGGCGGAAATTTGCGACGCAAGAAGAAAAAAGGTTTAGCTGATAACTCATAATAATAATACGAGATAGTGATCCTAGATTATGCCATGTTTTACAATTTCGCTAAAGCAAAAGTCACAATTTGTTTCTTTAGTAAACATAGTAAATATTTCATTGGTAAATTCTGATTTAAGTAGCAACCGTTCTTTGATGATCTGCAACGCCTGTTTCGAAACACAATAGCACCTCGGTAATGTGAATTAATTTTCTGGTAAAAACATTTGAAGCCACCATCTAAAAAAATAATCATCATTATCATTCGTGTCAGTGAGTATCGCGTGCATTATTTTTATATATACACTTATACTACGGATGAAGCTTAGTGAAATATGTAGAAACGACGTCTGGACTCTGTAGACCCTGTAGACGCAATTCAACGTAATTTTTTATTTACTTTCAGGTCTCACTGATAAAATTTCAATTCCTTTTTCTTGTTATCGGTTTTTTCGTTGTCATTCAAGGTCCATAAGTTTCCTTAATATTGCCAGAAGTAGGAGAAAATCAAATGAGATTGGTTGACATTTTGGAACACAGTTTTTTTTTTGTGAACGGTTTTTGCAAAACCTCTCGTGTTTTGAAGAAAAAATTGGTTCCTAGGAAGTTAATTCACAATTCATAATATCCATTTCGCGTGAACAGATTTGAGAAAGATTAAAAATAGACATTTAATTGGTTAGACTAAGGCTCCTTCACTGGAAGGTGCTTTATTGTCGCCTGAAGCGGGAGACAGAATGATCTGATAAATAGTTCGGTTTCTAGTCATTTGATGTTTAAAATAAGCAATCTTCGAGCGAAGTAAATACGACGGCCTATTTTTGTGAAATGAGAATAGCCTAATGAACTAAATAATTCCCAGCTGCAGTTTGAATAACTGATCGAGATATGATACGGAAGACAACTTGCCTTAAGTTATAGCCTGTGTTGTAGTGATGTAAATGACATTGCTCGAGTCCACATTTTATCTCGTATCATGCAAAGGTTGAAGTTTTTACTTTGAATAATTCAAAAATACCAGTGAATTGAAGGCGGCACTTGGGCCTTAAGACCATATGGCCGCACGATTTTATTAAAAAAAGACGTTTATGTATGTATACTTCTACGACTTCAGCCAAATTGCCGTAAGAAGTAAAACTTTTGGTTTAGCTGAAACTGTGATTAATCTTACTATAAAGAAAAGGAGGAATTTTGTTTGTATATGCAACCTCATTAGCATACATCCACACAAGCAATAAAACAAGCTCCAAACAAATGCACTCTGTTAATTAAAAGTGCTCGACAAACTGAATACTCGCTGAAAATTTGACCATGATGTGTTGGATAGTTTTTAAAAAGTAACATTGAAAGTGTCGAGGCTGTCTGGCAACTCTGTCACCCATCCATATCCCTCGGTCAATTTTACAGCTTTACGAGCTAAGTCCTCTGAGTATACTGAGCAGATCGCACTGATATTTACCCTGATTACTAAGTGTGACATGCGTTTTTAGTTTATGCTGTCCATTTCAGTTCCAAGTACATCATTTCATGTATGCTTATGAGGCAAAAAGAAACAATGGCGTCAACAAAGATTCTCATAAACTTATACTTGCCAACCAACTGCAAAATTTACTCAGAGCCCCGCATTACATTCTAACGAGGAAGAAAGCATTTAGAGTCGAAACGAAACATGTTTTTAAAGTAGCCAGAAAAAGCGTAATAGAAACAAACCTCATTTGTAACCAGGTTGGGTTACGAGTATTTGTAAGGTGGCCGAACACAGTTTGCGCGCGTTTTGTTTGTGATGCTATTGAGTGCGCGCTAGGGTTGTGGTAAGCAAATACTATCGATCCCTCGATTTTATACTAAATGGATCACAAAGGTGAGTTTTGCTCTTAAAAAAACTCAGTTTCTCATCTGTGAATCCTTCTTCATTTATCGCCGAACAAAGAAAGTGAGTTTACGAAGAGCTGAGCCTTTTTGCACGCTTTTCTTCTTTGCTGAGAAAACCTAATTAAAAGCCACGCATGCGCATTTGACCAAAAATGTGTGACTGGTTGTTTTAATGGAAATAAACCTTTTTCTAAGGAACTGCTCGTTAGAATTTTGTGAAATTTGACACAACAATAGTTCCCTAAAGGCGTAATTCGCCTACAATCAGAAATCAAAATCTAACATAGGGTATCTCCGAAAAACATTAAAGTGCAAAAACAACATTTACAGGAGATCTCTCTGTTAAAATTACATGAAAGCAGCGTCACTATTTCAGTATTTTGTGAGTATTTCTGGATACAAAGAGATGGAAAAAATCTAACGAATGCATTTTCTAAAAGTTGAGGAAAACCATTATTTGAGGACGGTTATTGGCTTGCTACGTTGCCATGGCAACGGCACCTTGCTCAACAAGAAGTATCAAAATTTATTCCTTCTTAGTTAATCTTGCACCATGCTAATTTCGAGTACTCAGAAGTACGTAGTTTTCAAATAATGTTTACCAACACCTGTATACTGGAAAACTGTGTTCGGCCAACGTACCTTTCGTGATCTAAAATATTAGACCAACTTGGCCCGATTATAATACTACCACAAAAGCAGCTTGACACTAAATCATGAAATATTCCCTTGTTCGGAGATGTTTTCATCAGATTAGTTAAGTTAAAGCTAAACGACAGAAATCGTTGGACAAACGTTTTTAACGAGAAGATGACATTTGAATTCAAAATCTCCAATTAGCCCAACACTGCATTTTACATCCGGGTTCTCACGGTCTAGTGCGTTACCTGCCAGACAAGCAATATTCACTACAACGCGGACGCGGTTCTTATGATTTCATTTAATTTATTTCAAATATATCTCAATCGGTTAATGTGGCTGAGTCACCAAAATGGGAGTTTTGCTATTCGGTCCGCGCCGAATATCCGTAGCCGAGTATCGACGGTCATCATGAAAATCACCTCTCGTCGACCCAGACAATAACAGGCAATAAAATAATTAATTGAAATAGCTATTTTCCGGATATGGAAAGAAAGGTTAAATGGTCATTTGCCCGGAAAACGTTTTTTTATGGAAATGGCATTCACTTACTCGTATTAATTATGACCTTCTCGGCCAATGGCAAGAAGATGGCCAGTGATGTATAGCCACTTTATCGAAAACTGGTTATATCAAATATCTTCTTTTCCGGCCAACAGTAAACACTAATAATATTTATAGCAAACACTTTTTGAGAATTGGTGACATACAATAAAAATCTTTTTGTGAGAGCGGATAATTATATAAATAACTGGAAAAAATATCGAAGTTATTATAGGAAAATTCATTTCTCGGGACTACGCTTTTGATCGCAACTAACGCTCACTTGGTGCACCTGCTTTTAAATTTTAGCCACAAAACCAAGATTTCCACATAAACCCCATTCGAGCGCTCTAAGAGATTCCCACAAGGACTCTTTGGTGTCATTGCCGATGCGTTTACGTGTGTAGCATTGCCTATGTAGCTTTGTATTTGATAGAGATTTTTTCAATGCAAAATTGTCCAGTTTTTTTTATAACGGTTAAATTATACTATAGAAGGGAGAAAACCCTCGTTTTCAGCCCATTTGTAACAAAACGAAGTGCGCCAAGATCCCGATCACTAAATTATATTCCCTCATATCTCGCTTCCAAAAAGAACAACAACAACAACACATCGGAACTAGAGAATACAGAATGGTAAATGCATATTTCACCGGATTTTTTTTTAATATTTGATCTATAAGCTGGCTAATAACATTGTCGACAATTTACAATTGTATCTGCAGCAAAAAAGATTACACCTATTTCGACACAACACTACAAAGTTCTTTCCTTCACTTTCTATGAACTGTAATTTCATAGGCTTGTTTCTTGTGCGCGCTTACAGCAGACAATTCTTTTGAACTCCTTTCGATAATTAGAACTTTGCAAAGCATATACGAGTGGATTAAAAAACGAGTTAGCATTTATAAGAAACTTAACCATTCTATGAACAAAATACAAACGTTCCCAATTATCGGATACAGTAGTTCGGTCAATTGTAGTCAAATATATGAAAAATAATGAAAACGGCAGAGTACATATGCAAAACAGTATTGTAAGCCAAACTAACAGCTTAAAAAGCTGTTTCTTTGCACGCTGATCTTCAAGCGCTTGATTGCTTGGACCATTAGCGGGTGTCACGCAAATTGTATTCGTGATGAACAGGCCACGGAAAATTTCAAAATAGCAAAAGAACACTATCACACATGGAATGATTTCAAAGAAAACGCAAGTGTAAATTATATAGCTGCCATGATCGGAATATTCGTCAAGACTCCATGGCCGTTTGCATGGATAAGTTGACAAAGGATCGTTGTCTATCGTATTTGTCATGAAGTCGGGAATACAGGATAAAACAGCAATTACCCACAAAAACGCAACGGCATAGGGAAGTCTTGTCTTGGTTAATCGCAATCCAGTGTTAAACGGTTTCACAAGTGCCAAGTATCTTTCAGTGGCAAGGGTACAAACGGTTAAGGCACCAACGTTCGCGGTGATCGGCACCAATGCATTGCCCACGAAGAATTTGCAGATAAAATCTCCCATTGTTTTGTGGACGCTCATTTTGTTCAGGGAGTAGTCATACATTCCCGGGCAAAGCAACAGCGTCGTTAAATCCGCCACGGCCAAATTCATCAAGAGGTAGTTGGTAGTCGTGTGCATCGAAGGTGTTTTTCTTACGATGGTGATTATGATGCAGTTAGCGGGAACACCGATTGCTACTATGAGTGAATTTATAACGGCAAACAAAATATCCTGACGAGAAAGGGGACTGTCGTCATAAAATGTTGAGTTATTTGAAGCCATTGAATAAAGAAAATTCTGCCGAGTCCGTATGTTACTGTGCTTTAAACGAACTCAGTATGAGGTCAGCTGGTTTGCTCCGTGTAGTTAATGGCTTCGATATAATTATTATTCAATAACATATTGACTTTAAGGTACACAGTAGACAGTATCCAGCTCAGCTACGTTTAGTTTGTGAATGTGTATATGTCATCGTGTTCAAATTGTAAAAGTAAACTCACAGTATTAACTTACAACGTAAAAAACACGAAGTAAAAAAAAAAAGAATTGCGTACACCTAAGTTAATGTTTAGGATGCTTAGAAACATGCCTAAAAGAAAGTATATCGCTTATTATTGTGGCCTGTGATATATGGTAATTTATTAAACGAACTATCATACGCCTGTCTAATAGTATATATGTCTGACTTTCTCATTTTCATTTCCTTAAATGTCATTTAAGCTTCGAAAGTTATTGTGATAACGCCAAACTTAATCGAAAATTAATTGGGAATTATTGACGTTTTTACGACAGGTTTCATTAAAAATGTTAACAGGCTAAATGTGTCTTTTTACGAAACGCTTCGTTTTCCTTTTTGGTAGTTAATTCACTTTTCTTAATGCTAATATGAAGTGGACAAATGAGACAAGTTAAGGGGAGACTTTTAAGGCTCATTTCACTGCGTAGTGCTTTCTTGATTAAAGCTGAAGACAGGCAAAAGAATAACAAATTATTTTATGACCCCTTGATGAGCGGTATATATTTCTAAATGGAACAATTTTGCCTTTATTTCAATGAAATGTGGCTTTTATGAAAACAGTCCGGCGGGTGGGGTGTAGAACGTTGCAAATTACAATTTCTGTGCCTGAAACAGCTGTAACACGGACTTTGTCAAAGACTGTATTCGAAGATGACCAGGTTCGGTCACCTGCGAGATCTCAAACACCAAGTGAACGACAACGAGTTATCCCTGTAAATTATTTTGCCGTCTGAGAAACACTATTTCATCGGTTCCAGTAAAAGCCCATATTACATCTGACCGGCACGATCGTCTTGAAATCTCGAATTAAATGAATATTCGTTATTTTACGATGAAAAAAGAAATTGTTCTTGCATATTTAAAGTTGAAGCAAAATTTTCCTTACCTTTTAAATTTACAACAATTAGAAAGCTCTATTCTGTCAAAACGTAGGCTGAATTTCTCCCAAATTGAAACAACGTTTTCTTAGTATGACTTCCCCGGGGCATGCCATGTCGGGTGAGTTCCGGCTATCCTTAGTTACGACCACTTGAAGATGGCGGATATTAGCGACGCAAGAGGAAAAAAGGTTTAGCTGATAACTCATAATAATAATACGAGATAGTGATCTTAGATTATGCCATGTTTTACAGTTTCGCTTAAGCAAAAGTCACAAGTTGTTTCTTTAGATTGAAGTAGGAACCGTTCTTTGATGATCTGCAACGCCTGTTTTGAAACACAGTAGCACCTCGGTAATGTGAATTAATTTTCTGGTAAAAACATTTGAAGCCACCATCTATAAAAATAATCATCATTATCATTCGTGTAAGTGAGTATCGCGTGCATTTTTTTATAT
>NW_028145548.1:1140000-1203736 GCF_977016875.1 Pavona decussata | reverse complement strand
AAACCACAAATGGGAAAATGTAAAAAATCTTACCTGGCATCAAATGTATTCATTGTCGCCGCCGTATTTTGACTTTCATTGCGATGACAAGCTTTCCAATAAACGCTGCTCTACGAATTCCCGCCAGCGCCAAGGATTTTCACATGTAAACTGAACTGTTTGTGTTGTTTGTGATGACAAGCGGTGACCTCCTTCTCGCGCCTCTGTCGAGCTCCGATTGGTGAATGTAACACAATGGAGACAATCCGCTCTTGGCAGGGCCCGGAGGGAGAGTGTTATTGTTGTGGTCGAGAATTGGCCGCTGTCCCACCGGGTGGGCAAGTGATTTGAACCTGAAGGCCTGGCTGCTAAGGCGATTTTCCAACCGTCGGTGCACGGAACATACGAATCAAGCATGTTTCGAAGGTCTGTGATGGAAAAGCGTCTTGAGTTTTGCCGGGTGAAATTCCCGTTCCGCGGACGTTTTCGTCCGATGAAGGAAGCGAGTGGTTAGAGGAGCTATGGTGCGAGCTCTATGTGGAATTTCGAGACGATTGGAGCTTTTGGGGCGAATTAACGGCTGTTTTATTATTCGGAGATCTGCCGAGCCTCGCGCTGCAGTAACCTACCTTGGGGAGATTATATATAGAGAGGAAATCAGCAAACCTAAAACCCACTAAATCGCGCTGAAATGGCCAAAATACGGCACAAAAACACTGGCAAGATACCGAGGAGACAAGGTAAGCCATTTTTTTTTTCAATTCATGCCATTTATTTTCGATTCCAAAACACGTTCGTAAATTCCCATACAAACCCTTATAATTTACGCCATTGCGTAACACTCAGATCATCGTGACACTCAAATTACAAAGGTCAAAACAAAGGTCTTTATTTAACGCTCATACAGCTTGGGATACCTGTGGGCCATGTAGAGGATACAAAGTTTTATTTTGTGGGATTTTGGATTCAATCATTGCGTTGCAAGTTGCAGTGGGAAATCACAATTCGACCCAATTCAGTAGAAATTCCGCTTGAAAACGCGGAGAAATTGGTTTAAAAAACCTAGGAATCCAAACTAAACGTAACGATTTCATCATTGTTTCAACATCAACCATACGTAGTCGACCTTCGGCATACTCCTGGTAAAGTCCAGCTCTTCTGATTTTGTCACGCCTATTGTTCCACAAGAACCGGAAAAGGCGTCTATTAACATTGTCTATGTCCAAAGAGTCCACCAGATCATTTCCTAGGATATGAAAGAAGCTTTTATAAAATTCGACTGTAAATCCGTCTAGGCGATTTTCCGTTGCTAAAGAACTTAAGCGTTTCTTTACGTCAATCAAAGGTTAGGATTCCTTTCAGTTTATCGCGTTCATCATTCAGTGATTAAAGATTTGTTAAAAGTGATGAAAAGTGATGAAGCGATCAAACTCAGACTGCGTTCCTTATATTTTTGGTGTGTATATAAATTCTCTGTTTTCCAATTCAAGCCCAGGAATTGTCTTCTTGTTTTAATTTAATTTCTCCAGATTGAAGAAATAAGAAGTTGGACGTTCTCCTTTTTCTAGCTATCGATATTTGGACCGAAACATTGCCACTTTTCCTTTGTGTCCGTATGCGGCGTTAATATTTGGAGTTCCTTTTTTTAAGTCTTCATATATCGCGCTCGACGTTTTGAAGGTTATTGCGTTCGCCAATTTTCACGTCTAAACCATATGATAGTTTCCTAACTTCAGATTTTCGCATATTTATTAATGATTTACACTTTCCTTTTCTGAACATAATGGTGAGAGATCTGATCTCCAATTTTAAACATTCAGTCCCCAAATAACCGTTTTTCTTGCACTTTTTTTTTCGGGTATATCATTCGAATATTTTAACGTTTTCCTTGTTATCTAGCAATGTATTATTAAATTTCCCAAACCCAGGCCCCTCTCGTGGTGATTTTAGGCAGATGGAGTGACATGTAGATTGTTTTGTGATCTGGAGCAACTGAAGCCTGCATGTCCACTGTTTTAACATACATTTCCAGCTCTTTCGATATTAAAAAGAAATCAATCCTTGATTTTACACCCAAAGCTAGCTTTTGATGTATAACAATTTGATGCGGAACGCCCGTGTACTTGGTCACTTTTACGATTGTGGGTATGCCACCACTCATGGCGCACCCTTAATTTTTTTCCTTTCGATAAACATATATGCTGCCATGATCATGATTGTAAAACTATCTATTTGGGCGGCACCTTGCAAAATGAGTCCTAATGGTCTCGTTCCTCCTTGCCCCTTAAAGTTTTATTTTAACACCTTTTATTGGTTTTTTTTAAATTGTCTTATCATGTAATTATGTATAACCGGTAACAATCTATTCGGGTGGCACCTTGCATGGATCCGCATAGTCTCCGTTTGTGCCTGTCATCTTGTTTATAGTATAATACTTTTTATTGTTTCTTTTTTCTTCTTTTGTTATGTAATTATGTATGAGCGGGCTCCTGTGTATGAGGTAATGAGACCCAATAAATAAATAAATAAATAAATAAATAAATAAATAAATAAATAAATAATTACATAATTAAAAACTGGATAAGATAACTATTAATAATATATTTATGTTCATGGTTTTTATCATTAACATAAAATTTTTCTCAGCTTTTTAGCACAGAAAAACATTAAAAAAGGAGAAAGTAAGTACGCAACTTAAAGTGCACCTAACCCCCAAATTTTTTTCGCTTAAGTAAATCTTTGCACCCGTTCGAAACGCATTGAGCCTTTTTGCGCCTTTTTTCAACCAAATCTTGACTTTTTATAGGCTTTAAAAGTTACGAAATCTAGCCATCATCAGGAGGTATAACCAGGGATGGAGACTGTAACGAGATGCCATTTTGACTTGTGAGCTTGTCCCCATGTGTTGTACCAAAAAATATAATTTTAGAAAAAAATTGTACCGTACGCGCGTGCGCGCACGCGTGTAAATTGCCAGGATCACGCGTGGGGGAATTGACTGTTTTTTTCTACCCGTTCAAAATGGTGTCCAAATTTTAAAATTCTGCCAAGGAATATATCCTCGATTCCCACATTTAAGAAATTAGACTCTTACAACGAAAAGATAACAATTGAAAGAAGACGGGGAAAGTTGGAATCAGCGGCATATTGCTCACATGACCCTCACAGTAAAGTCAAAAAGGCGCAAAAACGGTGGCGCTGCGTGCGTTGCTACAGTTGAATGAATGAAAAAAGGTTACACCTCAAACACGTGAGGACTTTCTTACCTAAGTGAATTTTTTCTCAGCTGTTTTCCGCGTCACTTTTGCCAGTATAGTATGATACAATAGTACCCAAAAAATGCCTAAAGTTCAGTCATTTAATGTTGGAGTAAGTCTAAACAGATGTGGAAAGTTATGATGATGCAAAGTTGTTACGCATTTTTTTTATTGAACTCTGTCAGCTTTCACTGTTTCCTTGCTCATGTTGAACTGGAAAAAGAGCTTTTTGCTGCTTGGAATCAAGTTCCTTGGCCGTGCAAAGGAAGAGGCAAAACAACAACCGGCTACATGGATGGACTTTCTAACCAGGAAAAAAAATAAGCTAAAAAATTATATCTCCTCACATTCGTAAAACTGCAGCCGGTTTCTAGGCTATAGAACAAAGCCTATTACTGATGCCGGGATATAAAACAGTTCAGTGGAGGATGCATTTCATTGTGACCGACACCAAGTTGAAACATTTCGACTGGTTCTGGGTTTTAGTCAAGAAACGTACTTTACTAAAGTAAAAAATCTCTTCTGTCATTTTAGCTTAATATTTGTTTTCACTCCCGCGGACATGCATGAAAACTTGTTGTTTGTCTGCTAGTAGTTTTGTTTCACCTCTTCAGTTCTTAAGTTCTGTTGGAGGCATTTTGCGAATTATTAGCTTATTTGATGTTAAAGTTACTAGTTTGATGTTGACGAAATTCATCCTGCGAACTTGAAAAAAAAAAGAGTTTGGTAAGAACGTGTTTACAGCAGTTTCTTGTCCCTTGGATGACCATAGGGGTCCATAGACTTCAACAACTAATAAACGAATGAACATTAATCTCAAGTCAGTTACGTGTAATACTTCTTGAAAGCGGTCAGCCAACAGCCGTCATAAGAAGCAGGAAGAAACGGCAAAAAGAAGTAATCGAGAAATTCACTTCTGACTGATGTTGAAAAATTTGGCACTGATTGTGAACGAAATCTGCTCAATTCAACAGCTTTTAGCTTCACTACGTAATTTCTGCCAATAAACTGAATTCTTTTAACCTTTCGCTCGGTAATCTCTATCTTGATTAACCATTACCTGTTTCACAGGCACTCGGCATTACAAGTTTTTTATGCTAAACTTTGGCCGGCTTATTACACTCGTAAAATGACTGTTTACCAAATTTGCTGGAAGCGCCGAATATTTTTGCCAGGGAGTGCATAGAAAACGTTTGGGACGATGGGTTAACTCGTTTCCTCAAGGAATTACCACCAATTTGAAATAAATGGTTGAAACTGACTTCTCAAATAGAATTTCAGTTTATATATAATTCAGCCTCGCGGGGAATATTTATGTTTTCTTCTCAGCCAGGAGATAGAATTTCCTGGAGCTGTCCCCAATGCTATAGTTTACAGCTGTAGTTTACTAAGGTAAGAGGGAGGAACTTAAACATGTACAGGGTAATAAAATGTTATTTTCACATTCAAAGTATTTAAAAATTATGTATTTTTGTCGAAACCGAACTTCACCTTCTCTTCCATTTTCCATATAAGGTATTAGCCTCACGCAAATTTGCGTGTATCCGCGCGGGTTTTTGACGTGAAGGGTGGCGAAATTTTTTCTAAAAATAGATTTTTTGGTACAACACATGGGGCCGCGTGGACCCCACGCTTACGGCCTAGATCTCCATCACTGATTATGGCTCCTGTCATCATCTGTCCCATGACCGAGCTAGTAAGCGGCACGGGTCTATTCCTTACATGACGTCACAAACTGCTTTGCATGCATTTTCACGAAGACCTTATACAATGCAAAGCAGTTTGTGACGTCAAGTAAGGAATAGACTCATGTTCCTTACTAGCTCCGTCATGGAACAGATGATGGCTAGATTTCGAAACTTTTACAGCCTATAAAAGTCAAGATTTGAATGCAAAAGGCGCCAAATAGCGCAATATGTTTCGCACCGGTGCAAAGATCTATTTAATAGAAAAAAACAAATGGGGGTTAGGTGCACTGTAAGCAATTGCGAAAAGAAAGCCTGAAAAAATTTCAGGCTTGAATGGGATTTGAGCCCACGGACCTCTGCGATGCCGGTGCAGTGCTCTACCAATTGAGCCATCATGCCAACTGGTAGCTGGTCACATTGTGAGTACATAATATATACCCGTGAAGCAACAACATTATTCACTTATTGTATGGTCCCGCGGGAAACAGTTAGTTTCTTTTTCCCTCGACTTCGTCTCGGGAAAAATCAGGACTCGAGGGAAAACAAAACTAACTAGTTTCCCGAGGGACCATACATCAAGTTTTGTTATATATTTAGACTTTCCCTTCAAAAAATTGAGAGGGGCACAAATGCAGAAATGTATCCAGGTCGGGATACATTTGTATTTGATTAGGGGCACGTAACCAAGAATCAACCAATCACAGCACTCGTTTTGTTGAGTGAAAGTCTAGGTATATAACAATAATATTTATTCAATGGGCCAAAATGTGTACTTTTAAACTTTCACACGCCCTTATGAAATCTTTAAACAGTTGATGATAAAAGACCTGTCCCTCCTGCTTGACAGGACCTGTCTCTCCTTGTAAACATGAGATGTGACAACCCAGATGATCTTATTGACGCGAGAATGCACTGTTGCAATAACACAAAATTTTTGTTCGAGTTCCTTCCAAAGGTTTTGTAAACTTTAAGGGGCTTCATTTCTCAGCAAATCTCTATCTCGATCCTTTGGTGAAAGCTTAATTTAAAGAAACATCTAATGTTGTGCCCAGCCCAGGGGGGTACTCCTCGGAATTCTCCGTAGGGGTGTACCGCCCGGTTCTCCAAATCGTGTCCCTATTTAAGACCAAAATATGCCATTTTCCATACCCGTTTTCAGACCTGGCTTGTTGTGTAATGAACTTGGCATCAGTACCAAAGTCAAGAATTGGTAAAATTCACCCGAAAATTCAGCTCAAGTGATAGATTTTGGAGTCTCTTTCTCTATACTATTCATTTGGAGTTGACACGACAAATACGTTCATAGGCCGTTGTGTTTCCCTTGTAAACCATACCCGATTTAAGACCATATTGGTCCAAATCTATACCGATTTTCAGACTAAAACGGCTCAAAAATAATACCCTTTGGGGCAGGACATACCTTAATAGCGTATGTGTGGGGTTAACCCCACCCAGATCTGGTCAATCTTCGAGAAAGAACATCTGGTTCAAATCCGTTTTCATGTGTCAGGAAAGTAACACAAAGCACAACTACGCCTGCTCAACTTTTATAGGCAAAAGCTTTCCCATAATGGCTTTTTAGAGACCAATTTGTTGCTGTAAGGTCGGTAATAATTCACTTCACCTATCCTATTCAGAAACAAAATCAAGTTTCTGGGAAAGAAGTAAGCTACCGCTAAAAATCGTTTTGACCGCCAATGGTGGCCAAAGCGTGCGCGCTGTATTACGTGTTTACTCCCAGATGGTTGCTGTTCGTTGTTGATCATACTTGCCAGCTTTTTAGTCTATGGATAAAAATCCTAGTTGGCCTTTTCAAGTAAAAGCTGATAAACAGTACTTTTAGCTTACATTTTAAAATTAATGAGATGTTACTCATTAAACAATTACGACCATGTTTAAATGTGCAATCAGACTCTATTTGCGCTAAGGTCTTTGTCTAACTTATGCAAATAAGTGACTCTGAACTCTCAGTACTCTTGCAATCGCATATTTAATTTTAGTTTCCCTTGACAATGGCGCTAAGATGTCGCCGAAACGTAGGACTTTTCTTTCGTTAGTTTTTGCCTGTATAAATTTTTTTTTAATCTGCTTTACATAACACAATAATAACAATATTGAACACTGCTTACATTATTAACAATAAATACAATACTTACAATACTGACAATACTTATTGCTTACATTGTTGACAATGCTTATTATTTACAAACCTTCTTAAGTTTCTTATGCTTTAAGTACACCTTTGCGTCAGAAGAAACTTGTTTGCAAGATAATTAGGGTTATTGAGGCAGGATAAGCTAACGGGTGAAAGATATAGAGAATATCAGGGGCGTTGGGAATAACGCTATAGTTGAAACGATAGTTTCTATGTGATATCGTGTAGAAATGACCATTGTTTGGGTAGAAAATTGTTCGTTTCACCTTGTACTTGTATGCTGTAAATTGTCTTTGGGTATTTGAGAAATCCTTGCAATAGAGGTATATATTCTTTTGTTTTGCAGAGCCAGATATAGTGCCTGGCAATAAGAAAACAAAAGTTGATCTGGCGTTGAAGTTTAGAAGAGTCTGATCTCAGACCTAGTGAAACAGTCATCTCTGCAGAGTAGCTATCGGGAATAATTTGACAAAGTTTTAATCGCGTTATTATGCACTCCCTAAAAAGCGCCGTTTGGGGGCAGGACCAGAAAAGGTGTATGAGTTTTTCTGTTTTTTTTTTACAAAAGGAGCAGTTGGAGTTTTCTTTTATTCTTATCTTAGTTAAGAAGGCAGTTGTTGGCATTCTTCTGTGCAACAGTTTAAATTGAAATTCCCTGAGTTTTGTGCTTTTTGTGATTTTATGAGCTGGTTGGTAGGTCGTGCCCCACTCTATTTCGTTTTGACCTAAGTTGCAGTCTTGGATCCAATTTTTGCTGTCTTGTAGTAGGGGCGTCACTTTTCTTTGTAACTAATTTGTCATACACCAACTTGCTTGCTTTTTGGGCTTTTATTAGTTTTGTCGAATAACTTTCGTATCCATTACCTTCATTTGTGTGGTCTTCTTGGTTGAATGTGTTGCATAGCTTTTTAAGAGCAGAAATTATTCCACAATATACGAAGGTTTGGACCTTGATGTTGTATTTGTTTGAAAGTTCTGGTGGAGTGAGGAATTTTCCTTCTCTGTTCCTTAAGTGCTTAACTTTTATAATGCCTTTACGATACCATTCTTTGAAAAAATAGGGCTGTTGTTGATCCTTATAAGTGAATCGTACCATATGCTTTGTTCTGTAAACTGCCTCTCTGTTGTTATACTCTCTTCAAAATTGATTTCTGACCAGATTAGGAGAATTTCCTTTAAGAAACTGTCTTGCGTTTTGAAAATATTAGCTATGTCTATCTTGTTAAGGTTGCTTGTGAAAGGTAGGGTACACTCAAACTTTTTCAGTTCAAGATCGAAAAAAGTTTCCATTTACCTTGATTACTTGTATCCAAGTACTTCTTTATCCAAGCGGTTTTTAGCGCTTTATTGAAAGATATGTCAATCATTATCAGGCAACCTGCTAGGTAATTGTTAATCATAATATCTCGCTTTATTTTATCGCCCTTTCCGTTCCAAAGAAACAAGTAAAAGAGCTTGTTAATCTCGCTCATTATTTTTTTGTTTGTGCACAAGAGTGCCAAGACGTACACAATTTGAGAAGCTACTAGGCTTTTCAGAACTGCGATCTTCCCACTTGAGGTTAATCTACGGTATTTCTAGTTGCTTAGAATATTTCTAATTTTTTCCAATTTTTCCTTATAGTTTAAAAGTACAGTGTTTTCGGGGTCTGTCGTAAACCATACGCCAAGAGATTTTACTTTGTTTGTTTGCCATCTGAAAATTTCTTTCTGGAAGAAGAATTTCTGTTTTTCCACTATTTGTTCCGATCTAAATTGCTTCTGTTTTCTTACTATTGATTTTGAGACCCGAGGCTTCTCCAAAATCGTCGAGTGTGTTAAGAGCAGCTGAGAGCGACGCCTGTGAACCATTTAATATTAAAGTTGTATCGTTTGCGTATTGACTTATTTTAATTTCCTCTTGGTTAACATGTATTCCTCTGATATTGCTGTTTCTTTTAAAAGCCTTGGCTAAGACTTCAACTGAAGGAATACTCTAGAAAATTCTGCAGGTAGCCCATCAGATCCAGGAGTTTTTCCCTGTTTCGAGGTTTTCAGGGCTGCAAGGCATTCCCTTTCTGTTAAAATGCCTTCACAATTGTTCCTTTCCTCGTCATTCAGGACGGTGTCGTTTTCATGTTTAAAGAAATCATATCTGTCAATTAAATTGTGTACATTTCTGTTGGATGTATATAGATTTATAAAAAAAGATTCACGTTCTGCTAATATTTCCTGATCCGAGGTAATAAAGTTATTTTCGTCCACTTTAAGTTGGCTTATAATACCTTGCTTATAGTGTCTCTTTTCTAGGTTAAGGAAATATTTCGTATTTTTCTCTCCTTCATGGTGCCATTTAATTTTAGCTCTCAATATGCAACCATATTAAAATGCAGTTTGGATAAAATCCTCAAGTGGGACTATTCGAAATAAATATGTCATTTGTTATGCTGTAAAAGCTGCGCCGGACGGTTCAATGGATAAAATTCTAAAGGTCAACGATTTCGATGAAAGTACTACTTTTCCTATGGTGTTGGTAACGTTTGAAAATGATTTTTGAGAGTCTTTCTCTGCTTTTAGCTCAGGTGCCCTATTAGCATTTAAAAAGCATCTCACTTACATTGAAGCATGGGATAACCTACGATAAATTATCAAAGAAAGGAAACGTTTTTGACCTTGTACGCAAGTGTTTATTTCATCTCTGTCTTACAAATTCTTTACTAGTCCCAATCCCTTAACCCAGTTAATTATACTAATTAACACTTGGTGGCATCTTCGCTTGTGAGCTTTAGCATTCACTGCACCAGGATATACCCCATGGCTTTGATGTGCTGGTCTCCGTTATCTCCTTCATATTCAGCGTCGTTTCCACAGGTGTTGGAGTCGTCATGTTGTCCTCCAGTACCAAAACCGATTCTGGAGTCACAGGAGTTACAGTCGTCCTGCTCGTTTGCAAGGATCCCGATTCTTGCTCTCGGACCGCCAGGATTACTTTCAACTTCAGAGTTAAACCCTTCTCGGTTACAGTTGAGCTGCAAGGAGGCTTGTTCCCCTACCAAACGTTTCCATGTGTCGCGAGTCAGTGAGGTGGGGCGGTATTGCCCGTCAGCAATCAATGAATGCAAGGAACTGGCCGTCTTGTTTATCACAATAAACCTGTCCGACCCGTTAACTTTCATACCGAGGCAAATCTTGGAGAAGGGCGTGCTCCAGTAGGTTGGCAATTTGGTTTCTTTTTCATCAAACCCAGTCTCCCCTCCTACGTCGCTGTAGGATACTTTGTTGCTCCAGTAGTTGGAATCGTAATGGAAGGTCCTCTGTAATTAAGGAAAGAAAAAAATTCTCTTTTATTACCAAAAAGCCGAGTTACGGGGAAGGGGGGGGGGGGGGGACATAATAGCGAGAGGTGTACCTTTTTGCCATCAATCTTCATGGCCGTTGTCCACCCTCCATCTCCGCATCCTTTGATTCCCATGTGACAGTAAACAGGAATCTCTTGTGAATTAATCAACAGTGTGTACACACCACTCACAGCGAGCCTGCAAAAAGAAGGAACGCTTAAAAATCTTACTTGAATTCTGTTTTCAACTGGCTTCGTCCTTCAGCGTGCTCTGTTATTGCCACAAAAAAAAAAAAAAAAAAAAAAAAAAAAATACCCGCTACTGTAAACCAAACCAAGTGAGGATGAGCTCATGCTCTATTGACCAAACCCAATGCGCTTTTCCCGTAGCTTGGCGCCGGTTTCTTGAACCAAAGTCGAGGTCTGGTTGGAACTTCAATCGGCTATTCACAGCAATTTATGTGCTTGAACGGATTAGTTATCTTAATTTTGGTTTAATTTGACGCTCAGTCTTAAACTTTTCTTAACAAACTACTACAAAACTGATAAAAAGGAGAAGCGTTGCTATTATTGAAAGCAAGACAACAATTGACGCTCAACTGTCTCAAACAAAATGTTGTCTTTCTTATATAACACCTCACCGAGGATATGTTTAATGCCCAAGGAATTCCAGCAAATTGGAACACTCATAAAAAACGCTACCGTTAGGTGGATATGGATATGATTTTCGGTATTGTTTCGTAACCGTCTGTAAAGCGATCTAGATTCGTTGTAATTATGGACAATGAAAGGCCTGAAAACCGAACGTTTCTGAAATAAAAAAAAAAAAAAAAGATGTGATCCAACAGGACCAAACTGTATTACATGATAGATGATAGATAGTTTATTAAAATAAATACTTCGCAGCCAAAAGGCTGAATTACGCAATTATTTACAAATAACGTTTTAAATAAAGATACTCATACACTCTACATGCAATCTATATATACAACTAATTACACTTGTTCGTAGGAGACCTTGTTATAAGAGATTTTAAGGACAGCAACAAGTGGTTATCAATTAATACTTTAAAAAAATAATAATAAAGCTTATATCTGACATGAATATAAGAGCATGGTAGGTCCGATCCTTCAGGATGGAAAAACGAAGCAGCGACATGCACGCCTTTCATTGTTACTTATTTTAAATAACAGAAACTAACAATTGTGTCAACTTACGGATCTCTTTCCTTTAGTTCCTGGCAAGAAGAGGCCTGAACGGAAACAAACATAAAAAAATGCATTGAAAACCTGAAAAGCAAAGATTGAAAACACTCAAGTTGCGCAGACAAACAATCAAACCGAGCTCAGTATACCTTTGGGGGTGGTGGCTTGCATGGGCAAGTTTCGTTGACCAGTGCAGCAAGGTTTTCCACAGTCGTTTTTAACGCCTCTATTTCCGCTGAAAGCAAACGGTGGAGAGATTAAAGAATGTTGAAGGGGAATTCAAAGCATTAGATTGTCTACATGCGGTAATAGATACCTTTTTAGATTCTAGTACGAGTATACAAATATACGAGTCTCAAATGCAGCTAAGTCAATATTTGTCTTATAAACCAGTTTTGTTGGAAATAAATTACCTTTCTTTTCATAAACAATGTTCGTCGGAAAATAAATTACCTTTCTGTTTAGACAATTCCTCTGCTGTCTCCGCATTGATTTCTGAGAAAGTGAAGGAGATAGTCTGAATTCAATTTGACACACGCATGTGATTTGAAACAATTAATTGTTAATTTTCCCCTACCCATAGCAAAAAGAAAGGTTTTTACGTGCCATGATAATTATTTTTAATCAACATTTAGCTTGCACCTGAATACCAAAGAATAAATTACCTTCCTGTTGAGTCCATTTTTTCTTCTGATCAGACATTTCTTCCTCCAAAGTTGCAATTTTAGCCTTGTTGTCTAACAGAATAAAACAAACGTGTGATCTATTTAAAATAATTACCACACGAAGAGAACCATGATTGTTAGTGTAAATATAATTTTGGCATCCGAAAGACGCTCTTAGGGAAACAGTCAAAACTATTGTACTTGTTCACGAGTCCAGCTTCTCCACAAAGAGGATGTCTTTTGAGTATTTTTCTTTCTAATCCACACACCGCGCCGTTTACATTAACATAGTGTTTTGGTTGCATATCTCACGTTCTAACAGAAGTGACAATTAAGAATAGGATTTCAACATCTCTGTGCTATTCCATTGGCCATACAACTACTTTACATGCACAAAATTCATGTTAGTTGGACTCTTTCCGATGGAATCTTAACTTTTGTTTATCGACAGCAAATTTACCATTCGACATGAGCCTTACGCTTCGCAATAACCGCGATTTTCTTCAATTTCAAATAATAAAAATAAGGGTATCACTTACCCTTGCAACGGCATTTCTTCTTTTTTCCCGCTTCAACAGAAAGCGCGCTTATAATCAGAAGAGTCAGGAAAACAAAAGCAGTCTTCATAGTAAATGGTGAATACACAGCACCTGGACAGAAAACATATCAGATCAAATATTAGAATTCAGATTTGTATCAACCCTAACAACCCTCACCTCTGAGCCCTTTTTAACATTACATCTTCAGTCAGTTAGTCAGTCAGTCAGTCAGTTAGTCTGTTAGTCAGTCAGTCAGTCAGTCAGTCAGTCAGTCAGTCAGTCAGTCAGTCAGTCACTTGCTAAGATCCACTCTTCCCGCAAAGTCATAAACAGTGCAAATATACTTCCGTGTTAGAAGGCACAGTCCTTAAGTGCGTCGCGTGTCACTAGATATTCCGACGTTTGAATTGGCGTGATGCTTGCTGTGGACGACCCGTAATGCAAGATCGACGACTTGAGTTACACCGAAATAATGCGATTTCTTAATTTTGTCGCCTGGTGTGAGCAACGGTAAATGCGGTACTGCAATTGTTATTAATGGTATTAACACTATATGAACTAGATAATTATACGAAGATGTTGATCACAGAAACCTTAGACATGAGGTACAATAAAAAAATTATTAATCTAGCAGATCACTCTCTTTTTATCTTACCTTAATTCTCTGAGTTGTGTACGGCAAGGGAACCGATCCTCAAATGATCAAATCTCACAAACATTTTTTAATTGATTATTTTCCAATTTTAATAGCAAAAAAAAAATATTCTGAGGCAAATTAAAGCTATGGACACATAAGGAACGGTGCTAATTAAAATCTAAAATAATTGTAGTGGGTAATTAAAGCAGAACTTTTCCCATTTTTACTTAGATATTCCCTGAAAACCTTTCCGCGTGGACAGAAAGAAGAAGAAGACATCTTTTTTAAAAGAAGAATGCATTTTAATAAGAGAACATTTGGCTGAAATAGATTTAATCCTCGTCTATTCAACAAAGTTCTTTAAAAACTTTCAATCAGTAAGTCCCAACATTATCTTCCAAATTCAATTGAGCTGTCGTTATACTCTGAAAGTCTCCCTTCCACAATTACAAACAAAGCAGACTAAATATTCATTAAAACTTTACTGTCTCCTGTTAAACAACCAGTTTCAGTGTTTTTGAAACTGTATTTCAGTTTATGCACAAATCAGGAGATCAATGTTGTTTAACGCCCTTAAAATCCTAAATATAGTTCCGATCTTTTATCTTAATTGAGCAAAACTGAAAAACAAACCGTTTGAAGACATAAAATTGAAAACTGAGCTAGCTTGTAATGGTAAAACGGAAAATAACCCACCTACTTAACACGCTGATTTTTGTGGACGAACAAAGTGAAGTATTAGAAATGAGATGAGTTCTCCGCGTTAACAAGCGTAAACGAACAAGGAATATAGTTTTAAAATTGGGCACAAAATTTTAATCATGCATTTGGAGTGGAAACAAGGGGTTGAATACTACAAGCTTCAGGTAACAAAGCACCAGAGAAAACGTTAGTATTTCTTCATAATTTAATACCTCGCCACCGAAATGAACCCTTTGGAGATGGGTAACTTGAATCCGTATTTACAAAACGTCGCTCCCAAATGACGATAGTAGGGTTATCTCCTATTCCACAATTTAGAGGGAAGACATGCCTTATTAGAGTTATCCCATATCCCTACAGTTTAAGAAGAGTGTTATCCGTTGTCCCTTAAGTTTATTTCTATAGTTTAGAGAAAAGTGGTCCCTTATCGCAAGAACACCTCAAACATCAACATCATCTAAAACTACTGCGTTGTTTCGCAAATTTGGTTATTTAATCTTCTTAAAATAATTTTTCTAGTCATCCGTTATCTGCCAAATTATTTTCCACGTCAAACTCCAGTTTTTAAACCCCTAAACAGGGCTTCCCTGGTTTTAAATACAAAATCGGATTCTCGGGTTGATCGGCAGAGCTTTGTAAATTTGGAGGCAAGGTGTTGATCCGACGAACGTGCTTTCAACAAATTGATTGCGGCTTGTACGAAACTTTGACTTTTTCAAAACACCGCATGAATGACCAACAATACCACAAACACCTTTAAATTTTGATATCAGATTTACACCGGTACACCTGTTTTAACAAGTGTGTCGTGTGCCGCTATCAGGTGCACTATAAATGACGACAACTAAACCAGCGCGACGCTTGCTGTGGACGGTTGTAAGGCAAGGTAACAGCTTGAGTTACACCGAAATAATGTGAATCATATTTTATCACTTAACTTGGCGTTAGCATAGATAAATGCGGCACTGTAAATTTCTTTAATGGTATTAACACCGTATGAACAGATATACGAAGATGATGATTGCAAAAATTAGAAAATGATAATTAGTTTTCATTTTCAATTCAATGCAATTCTTTAGATGAAATCTTAAGTCGCAAAAAATGTCAAGCTAGGAAAATTTCACTCTTTTCCATATTCACGAAATGCTGTTGCCTTTCTTTCACTCTTTAACACTGTATGAACTAGATATACGAAGATGATGATCGCAGAAACCTTAGACACATGCTCGAGGTACAAAGCAAAATCGTTAATCTAGCGCAGCAGATCTCTATATTAGATCTTACCTTAATTTCTTTGAGTTGTGTACAGCAAGGGTTAAATCAAATGATCAAATCTCACAAACATTTTGTAATTGATTGTTTTCCAATTTTTATAAGAAAATTATTGCTGAGACAAGTTAAAGCTATGAACACGTAAGTACCCGTGTTAATTAAAAGCTACAATAATTGTAGTGGATAATTAAAGCAGAATTTTTCTCAATTTGGCTTTGATGTACCTTTCCCATTAAACTTTTCCGCGTGGCAGGCAGAAGAAAACATTTATTCAAAGAAAAATCGTTTTAATAAGAGAAACTTAGGCTAAACAGATTTTATCTTCTTCTATTCAATAAAGTACTTTCAAACCCTACAAACAGCAAATCGCACAAGTACCTTATAAATAGGCCATTTCCGCCATTTATCTTTTGTCGCAGAAAATGTCAAGCTAGGAACAGTTAACTTTTTTTCCAATTTCACGAAATGCTGTTGCCTTTCTTTCGCTCTCTTAACGACATTTTTCTTCTCTTCAAAATGAAAAATGATTAATTTTCCATGTTATTTACTTTAAACAAGCTTTAGGTAATAAAGCCCTAAAGAAAACGTTGATGTGTCTTCAGAATTTATTTGAAACCGATTAATACGTATACCTCGCGAACGGGTATTGACCGAAA
Organism: Pavona decussata; assembly: GCF_977016875.1. NCBI lineage: Eukaryota > Metazoa > Cnidaria > Anthozoa > Scleractinia > Agariciidae > Pavona > Pavona decussata. The sequence goes on along the minus strand of NW_028145548.1, from coordinate 1,187,666 downwards.
TATACCGTTCGGTGATGGGTAGGTTGAATCCGTCTTTACAAAACGTCGCTCCGGCAAATGACGAGAGTAGTGTTATCTCCAATTCTACAGTTTAAAGAGGAGTCATGCCTTATTAGAGTTATCCCATATCTCTTCACCTTAGAGGAGTGTTGTCTCTCAACCCTAAAGGTTGTTTCTATAGCTTAGTGGAGAGTGATCCCTTATGGCAAAAACACCTGAAACATTCAAAACGCCGCATGAATGACCAACAATATTACAGACACCTTTCAATTTTGGTATCGTATTTACACCGGTACACCTGTTTTAACAAGTGCGTCGTGTGCCGCTATCAGGTGCACTATAAATGACGACAACTAAACCGGCGCGATACTTGCTTTCGGGCGGTAGTTAGGCAAGTTAACGGCTTGAGTTTCACCGAAATAATGTGAGTCCTAATTCATCGCTTAACTTGGTATTAGCAAAGATAAATGAGGCACTGTAATTTTCCTTAATGGTATTAACACTGTATGAACTAGATATACGAAGATGATGATCGCATAAACCTTAGACACAGGCTCGAGGTACAACGCAAAATTATTAATCTAGCGCAGTAGATTCCTGTGTTAGATCAAACCCTACAAACAGCAAATCGAACAAGTACCTAATAAATAGGCCATTTCCGCCATTTATCTTTTGTCGCAGAAAATGTCAAGCTAGGAACAGTTAACTTTTTTTTCCAATTTCACGAAATGCTGTTGCCTTTCTTTCGCTCTCTTAACGACATTTTTTTTCTCTTTAAAAAGAAAAGGGATTAATTTTCCATGTCACTTATTTAAAAAAAGTTTTAGGTAATAAAGCCCTACAGAAAACGTTGATATTTCTTCAGAATTTATTTCAACGCGATTAATACGTATACCTCGCGAACAGGTATTGACCGAAATAAACCGTTCGATGATGGGTAGGTTGAATCCGTCTTTACAAAACGTCGCTCCCAAATGACGAGAGTAGAGTTATCTCCTATTCTACAGTTTAAAGGGAAGTCATGCCTTATTAGAGTTATCCCATATAACTACACCTTAGAGGAGTGTTATCTCTCAACACTAAAGTTTAAGGCGAGGCAAGTTGACGCCTTGAGTTACACCGAAATAATATGAAGTACTATTTTATCGCTTAACTTGGCGTTAGCAAAGATAAATGCTGCTTTGTAATTTTCTTTAATGGTATTAACACTGTATAAACTAGATAAAAATTATTTATCTAGCGCAGCAGATCCCTGTGTTAGATCTTACCTTAATTTCTCTGAGTTGTGTACGGCAAGGAAGCCAATCCTCAAATGATCAAATCTCACAAACATTTTGCAGTTGATTATTTTCCAATTTTAATAACAATATTATTGCTGAGACAAGTTAAAGCTATGAGCACGTAAGTAGCCGTGCTAATTAAAAGTTGCAATAATTGTAGTGGGTAATTAAAGTAGAACTTTTTGTAATTAATTTGGCTTAGATGTACGTTTCCTTTAAACTTTTCCGCGTGGGCAGAAAGAAGAAGACATTTATCTAAAGAAGAATCTTTTTAACAAGAGAAAATTTGGCTGAAACAGATTTAATCCTCATCTATTCAATAAAGTACTTTCAAACTTTACAAACAGCAAATGACACATTTACCTTATAAATAGGCCATTTTCGCCATTTGACTGAAATCTTAGGTCGCAGAAAATGTCAATCTAGGAACAGTTCACTGTAAATTTTTCCCCAATTTACGAAATTCTGTTGCGTTTCTTTCGCTCTCTTAACGACATTTTTCTTTTCTTTAAAAGCAAAAGGGATTAATTTCCTTTGTCACGTAGTTTTAATACGTTTCAGGTAATAAACTACCAAAGAAAACGTCAGTTTTAACGATTAAGGCTTTGTAAACAGATATTGACCGTAGTGAACCGCTTGGTGATGGGTAAATTCGTCTTTCACAAAACATCGCTTTCAGTGATTTCCCTCGAGAGTAAATTTATCTCCCATTTGTACAGTTTAGAGTAGAGTTATCCCTTTTGCTTATTCCTACAGTCAAGAGGTGGGGTTTCCCATATAATCTTACAGTTTAGAGAAGTGTTTTCCGTTAGTCCTACAGTTTAAAGGAGAGTTATCCCTTATTCCAACAGTTTAGAGTATACTGATCCCTTTTCCTACAGTTTGGAGGTGAGTTATCCCTTATTCCAACAGTTTAGAGTAAAGTGATCCCTTTTCCTACAGTTTGGAGGTGACTTATCCCTTAATTCTTACAGTTTAGAGGGTTGTTATCTGTTATTTCTACGGTTTAGAGGAGAGCTCTGCCTCATTCCTAAATTTAAGAAGAAGGTTATCCTTTATCTCTATACATTTTAGAGGAAGGTTTTGCATTATTTCTACAAAACGTCGCTCACAGTGCTTTGCCCAGTGTCCAATAATTTTCTTAGTTTTAAAGCCCAAAGTTTGCAATTTTAGCGGGTTTAATTGAACGTCAATTTCAAATAAACACAAGCGATAGCAATGTTGACTGAGGTTTCGATGACTCCATGTCATCTTTTTCAAAGTTTTGTTAGTCCGATTATGCGGGTAGTTATAGAGGGAAAAGTGTTATTTAGTTGCATGTGTTATCATAATTAAATGTCGGTATAGTTTTTGTGCTCTCTTACCCACATCCGTTTAGAGACATTTCTATTTGTCTATAACAAACCGATTAAAATTGCATTGTGCCGTCGCTTTTCTGGGTCAGTTCCACGCGATCGCATATTTGGCAAAAACATGGACTAATGATTTGTTTGAAAACATCTCACGACCAAATGTTTAAAAATAATTAGTACTTGTGGACAGCTGTTTGCACGCGCCGATTTTAAGTTTGGTTTTATACATTGCATGCCACTTTAACTAACGACAATAACCGTCGATCATTCAACCTGTTTGTTCTGAAGTTGTTGACGGACGTTCACTATTCGGCTGAACAGTTCCCAGTTGAGAAAAGGTTGATTATTTCACGTGGTATAGGTTGGATGTTTGTCCCATTGCATAAAAGCATACCCCGCACTTCGTTATCAGAAATACCATGACCCGTGGAACTTTTCGTTCACCGTTCAGGTTGTATTGTATTGCTCAGCGTCAACAAGGTGTTCGCCGGACGCCGCACGTTTAATAACTAATTGTACTCGGAGTATGAACTAGAAAAACGAAGCTCCCAGAAACGATAAGTCATGTGAGCGAATAAGAGAAAGCATTACATCCAGCAGATCTCCTGTGTATCAGAATCAATCTCAAACTCCCACTTGGTTTTTGAAAGGACGCTTTCGACTTAGACGATCACGCCTTGGGTATTTAGGCTTTGCTTGAAGAGAATCTTTTGATTAGAATGTTGGTAATTAAACTACCAGATTTCCTGCGGCTTAATCATTCGCGGCTAAACAACATCACGTCTAATTGATTTATTAATGATTTCTCGCAGCCAAACCACAGAAAATTAAAAAATGTTTGTATGGTCAATAAAAATACCATAGACACTTACACAATAATGGGGAATCACAATAGTGATCATCATCTGATTACTCCTTACAATTGCACCACTAGATTAAATGTACAAGCCACGAGAATAAAGGAAATGATCACTAACGATAAAATTGTCTTGATGACAAAAAACAAATCTCCCAAATAGCACCATAGGGAATGTATGGAAAACACTGAGAAGAATATGTAAGCTGATATTTGGGCGAAGTTACTTGTTAACATTACGCGTATAGGATAATCGTTGCTGATTCGGCATTGGTTACAGTTTGCCTCATTCAATAAAATCAAACATGAGCTACGAACAACCGGACACTATAACCAAAAGAGCATGTTGTACTTGGTTATTAGTGGGAATGTTATCACAATACACTAAATATTCTTTAAAAAAGGGGGTCAAATTTACAAAGAGTGTATGGTTGGATGGCAAGAATTGCCAACAGTGAATGATAGCTCGCGAACAGATATTGACAGAAATGAACCGTTTGGTACTTGTAGGTAACTTGAATCCGTCGCTTCTAATGACGAGAGTAGAGTTGTCTCCTATTCTACAGTTTAGAGGGGAGTCATGCCTTAGAGTTATCCCATATCCCTACAGGTTAGCGGAGTGTTATCCGTTATCCCTACAGTTAAGAAGAGAGGTATCTCTTAACCCTAAAGTTTGTTTCTATAGTTTAGAGGACAGTGGTCCTTTACCAGAAGAACACCTCAAACATTAAGGTTGTAAATATCTCTAAAACTACTGCGTAGTTTCGCAGATTGGGTTATCTACTCTTCTTAAGATAATTACTCTAGTCATCCTTTATCCCCCGAATTCTTTTGCACGTCAAAACCCATGCAGCTTTTAAACCCTTAAATAGGGCTTCCCTGGTTTTGAATGCGGAATCGGATTCTCGAGTTGATCGGCAGAGCTTTGTAAAATTGGAGGCAAGGTGTAGATCCGATGAACAGGCTTCCAACAAGCTGATTGCGGCATGTACCAAACTTTGACTTTTTCAAAATACCGCATGAATGAACAACAATACCACAGACACCTTCTAATTTTGGTATCAGATTTACACCGGGACACCTGTTTTAACAAGTGCGTCGTGTGCCGCTATCAGGTGCACTATAAATCTCGGCAACTAAATCAGCGCGATGTTTGCTGTGGACGGTCGTAAGGCAAGTTGACGCCTTGAGTTACACCGAAATAATGTGAATCCTATTTTATCGCTAAACTAGCGCAGCAGATCCCTGTGTTAGATCTTACCTTAATTTCTTTGAGTTGAGTACGGCAAGGGAGCCAATCTTCAAATGATCAAATCTCACAAACATTTTGTAATTGATTAATTTTCAATTTTAATAATAAAAAGTTATTTCTGAGACATGTTAAAGCTACGAACACGAAAGTAACCGTGCTAATTAAAAGCTACAATAATTGTAGTGGGTAATTAAAGCAGAATTTTTCATAATTTGGTTTAAATGTACGTTTCCTTTAAACTTTCCGCGTGGGCAGGAAGAAGAAGACATTTATTTAAAGAAGAATAGTTTTAATAAGAGAAAATTTGTCTGAAAGAGATTTTATCCCCGTCTATTCAATAAAGAACTCAGTTTAAAACCTTACAAACAGCAAATCCCACAATTACCTTATAAATAGGCCATTTCCGAGTTGCTGTGAATCTCATTATGACAGTGAGGCTAAGTGCAAAGTTTTCATGATGAAATTTAGTTTTCAGTTTCATTTCATTGAAATTCTTTAACTGAAATCTTAAGTCGCAGAAAATGTCAAACCAGGAACAATTCACTCTTTTCCAAATCCACGAAATGCTGTTGCCTTTCTTTCGCTCTCTTAACGACATTTTTCTTCTCTTAAAAAACAAAAGGGATTAATTTCCACGCTTCAGGTAATAAAATACCAAAGAAAACGTTAGTATTACTTCAGAATTTAATCCGACTGTTTTTTTTAGGCGATTAATACCTCGCGAACAGATATTGACCGAAATGAACCGTTTGGTGATGGGTAACTTGAATCCGTCTTTTAAAAACGCCGCTCCCAATGACGAGAGTAGAGTTATCAGTTCTCCTATTCTACAGTTTAGAGGGGAGTCCAGTCTTATTAGTCCAGCCTTATTTAGAGTTATCCCATATTCCTACAGGATAAAGGAGTGATATCCGTTATCCCTTAAGTTTATTTCAATAGTTTAGAAAAAAGTATTCTCGGGTTTATCAGTAGAGCATTGTAAATTTGGAGGCAAGGTGTTGATCCGATGAACAGGCTTTCAACAAATTGATTGCGGCTTGTACGAAACTTTGACTTTTTCAAAACACCGCATGAATAACCAACAATACCACAGACCTCTTTTATTTTTAGTATCAGATTTACACCGGGACATCTGTTTTAACAAGTGTGTCGTGTGCTGCTATCAGGTGCACTATAAATCCCGACAACTAAACCGGCGCGATGCTTGCTGTGGACGGTTGTAAGGCAAGTTAACAGCTTGAGTTTCACCGAAATAATGTGAGTCCTATTTTATCGCTAAACTTGGCGTTAGCAAAGATAAATGAGGCACTGTAATTTTCCTTAATAGTAATAACACTGTATGAACTAGATATACGAAGATGATGATCGCATAAACCTTAGACACATGATTGGGGTACAACGCAAAATTATTACTCTAGCGCAGCAGATTCCTGTGTTAGATCTTACCTTAATTTCTTTAAGTTGTGTACGGCAAGGGAGCCAATCCTCAAATGATCAAATCTTAATAACAAAATTATTGCTGAGACAAGTTAAAGCTATGAACACGTAAGTAGCCGTGCTAATTAAAAGCTACAATAATTGTAGTGGGTAATTAAAACAGAACTTTTTTCAATTTGGCTTTGATGTACGTTTCCTTTAAACTTTTCCGCGTGGCAGGCAGAAGAAAACATTTATTCAAAGAGAAATCGTTTTAATAAGAGAAACTTAGCCCAAACAGATTTTGTCCTTGTCTATTTAATGAAGTACTTTCAAACCCTACAAACAGGAAATCGCACAAGTACCTAATAAATAGGCCATTTCCGCCATTTATCTTTTGTCGCAGAAAATGTTAAGCTAGGAACAGTTAACTTTTTTTTCCAATTTCACGAAATGCTGTTGCCTTTCTTTCGCTCTCTTAACGACATTTTTCTTCTCTTCAAAAAGAAAAGGGATTAATTTTCCATGTCACTTATTTTAAACAAGCTTTAGGTAATAAAGCCCTAAAGAAAACGTTGATATTTCTTCAGAATTTTTTACAACGCGATTAATACGTATACCTCGTGAACAGGTATTGACCAAAATACACCGTTCGATGATGGGTAGGTTGAATCCGTCTTTACAAAACGTCGCTCCCAAATGACGAGAGTAGAGTTATCTCCTATTCTACAGTTTAAAGGGAAGTCATGCCTTATTAGAGTTATCCCATATCCCTACACCTTAGAGGAGTGTTATCTCTCAACCCTAAAGTTTATTTCTATAGCTTAGCGGACAGTGCTCCCTTATCGCAAGAACACCTCAAACATTAAGGTTGTAAATATCTCTAAAACTACTGCATAGTTTCGCAGGTTGGGTTATCTCAGTACTCTTCTTAAAGTAATTTCTCCTGACATCCTTTATCCGCGAAATTATTTTGCACGTCAAAACCCATGCATTTTTTAACGCTTAAAAAGGGCTTCCCTGGTTTTGAATACGATAACAGATTCTCCGGTTGATCGGCAGACCTTCGTAAACTTGGAGGCAAGGTGTACATCCGATGAACAGGCTTCCAACAAGCTGATTGCGGCTTGTACAAACTTTGACTTTTTCAAAACACCGCATGAATGAACAACAATACCACAGACATCTTTTAATTTTGGTATCAGATTTACACTGGGACACCTGATTTAACAAGTGCGTCGTGTGCTGCTATCAGGTGCACTATAAATCCCGGCAACTAAATCAGCGCGATGTTTGCAGTGGACGGTCGTAAGGCAAGTTGACGCCTTGAGTTACACCGAAATAATATGAATCCACATATTTTATCGCTAAACTTGGCGTTAGCAAAGATAAATGCGGCACTGTAATTTTCTTTAATGGTATTAACACCGTATGAACTAGATATACGAAGATGATGATCGGAGACAGCTTAGACACGGGCTCGAGGTACAATTCAAAGCAAAATTATTAATCCAGCGCAGTAGATCACTGTCTTAGATCTTACCTTAATTTCTCTGAGTTGTGTACGGCAAGGGAGCCAATCCTCAAATGATCAAAACTCACAAACATTTTGTGGTTGAGTATTTTCAAATTTTAATAACAAAATTATTGCTGAGACAAGTTAAAGCTATGAGCACGTAAGTAGCCGTGCTAATTAAAAGTTGCAATAATTGTAGTGAATAATTAAAGTAGAACTTTTTGTAATTAATTTGGCTTAGGTGTACGTTTCCTTTAAACTTTTCCGCGTGGGGAGAAAGAAGAAGACATTTATCTAAAGAAGAATCTTTTTAACAAGAGAAAATTTGGCTAAAACAGATTTAATCCTCATCTATTCAATAAAGTACTTTCAAACCTTACAAACAGAAAATCACACAATTACCTTATAAATAGACCATTTTCGCCATTTGACTGAAATCTTAGGTCGCAGAAAATGTCAATCCAGGAGCAGTTCGTTTTTTTTCCCCAAATTGACGAAATCCTGTTGCGTTTCTTTCGCTCTCTTAACGACATTTTTCTTTTCTTAAAAAGCAAAAGGGAGTAATTTCCTATGTCACTTAGTTTAAATACGTTTCAGGTAATAAAATACCAAAGAAAACGTCAGTATTAACGATTAATGCTTTGCAAACAGATATTGACCGTAGTAAACCGTTTGGTGATGGGTAATTCCGTCTTTCACAAAACATCGCTTTCAGTGATTTCCCTCGAGGGTAAATTAATCTCCCATTTGTACAGTTTAGAGTAGAGTTATCCCTTTTACCTTATTCCTACAGTTAAGAGGAGGTGTTTCCCATATAATCTTACAGTTTAGAGAAGTGTTTTCCGTTAGTCCTACAGTTTAGAGGAGAGGAATCCCTTATTCCAACAGTTTAGAGTATAGTTATCCCTTTTCCTACAGTTTAGAGTAGAGTTATCCCTTTTCCTACACTTTGGAGGTGAGTTATCCCTTTTCCTACAGTTTAGAGTAGAGTTATTTCTTTCATTACAGTTTAGAGTAGAGTTATCCCTTTTCCTACAGAGTTAGAGTAGAGTTATCCCTTTTCCTACAGTTTAGAGTAGAGTTATCCCTTTTCCTACAGTTTGCAGGTGAGTTATCCCTTAATTCTTACAGTTTAGAGGGTTGTTATCTGTTATTTCTACGGTTTAGAGGAGAGCTCTGCCTCATTCCTAAATTTAAGAAGAAGGTTATCCTTTATCTCTATACATTTTAGAGGAAGGTTTTCCATTTTTCTACAAAACGTCGCTCACAGTGCTTTGCCCAGTGTCCAATAATTTTCTTAGTGTTAAAGCCCACAGTTTGCAATTTTAGCGGGTTTCATTGAACGTCAATTTCAAATAAAAACAAGCGATAGCAATGTTGACTGAGGTTTCGATGACTCCATGTCATCTTTTTCAAAGTTTTGTTAGTCCGATTATGCGGGTAGTTATAGAGGGAAAAGTGTTCGAAAATTTAGTTGCATGTGTTATTATAATTAAATGTCGGTATAGTGTTTGTGTTCTCTTAACCGCATCTGTTTAGAGACATTTCTATTTGTCTATAACAAACTGAATGAAATTGCATGATGCCCTCGCTTTTCTTGGTAAGTTTCACGCGATCGGCATATTTGGCAAAAACATGGACGAATGATTTGTTCGAAAACACCTCACGACCAAATGTTCAAAATAATTTGTACTTTTGGACAGCTGTTTTAATGCGCCAATTTTTAGTTTTGTTTTATAAATTGTATGCCACTTTAATTAGCGGCAATAACCGTCGATCCGTTATTTAACCTGTTTGTTCTGAAGTTGTTGACGGACGTTCGCAGAGCAAGTACAAAGTTCGGAGACTTCTCCCAGCAATTTAGAGTCAGAAATGTAAAAAAAAAAAATAAAAAAATAACCAACGACGTTTCGGGTATATAACCTTCTTCTGTGTGGAAGAAAACCGTTAGAATACGCGATTTTAATGGAGGCACCGCGTGCGCGTACAACTGGTAGCGCGCGCTCATAAAGTAATAGTTCAAAAAAAGCTAAAATTCATGTGAGACTATTCGGCTGAACAGTTCCCAGTTGAGAAAAGGTTGATTATTTCACGTTGCTTAGGTTGGATGTTTGTCCCATTGCATAAAAGCATACCCCGCACTTCGTTATGAGAAATACTGTGACCCGTGGAACTTTTCGTTCACCGTATTGTATTGCTTGGCGTCAACAAGGTGTTCGCCGGACGCCGCACGTTTAATAACTAATTGTACTTGGAGTATGAACTAGGAAAACGAAGCTCCCAGAAACGATAAGTCGTGTGAGCGAATAAGAGGAAGCATTACATCCAGCAGATCTCCTGTGTATCAGAACTAACCTCAAATTCCCACTTGGTTTCTGAAAGGACACTTTAGACTTAGACGATCACGCCTTCGGTATTTAGGCTTTGCCTGAAGAGAATCCTTTGCTTAGATTGTTGGTAATTGAACTATCAGATCTCCTGCGGCTTTATCATTCGCGTCTAAACAACATTGCGTCCAAGAAAATGATTGAATAATGCATTACCCAAAATAACGGATAAGAAACCAATACGTAATTGAGGAGTTCTCGCAGCCAAACATCAGGAAATTAAAAATGTTTTACTGTGTCAATAAAAATACCATAGACACCTACACAATAATAGGGAATCGCAATCTGAGTGATCATCATCTAATTTCTCCTTACAATCGCACCACTAGATCAAATGCACAAGCCACGAGAATGAAGTAAATGATCACTAACGATAAAATTGTCTTGATGAAAAAAAGAAATTCTCCCAAATAGCATCATAGGGAATATATGGAGAACACTGAGAAGAATATGTAAGCTGATATTTGGGCGAAGTTACTTGTTAACATTACGCGTATAGGATAACTGAATCGTTGCTGATTCGGCATTGGTTACAGTTTGCCTCATTCAACAAATTCAAACCTGAGCTACGAACAACTGGACACTATAACCAAAAGAGCATCTTGTATTTGGTTATTAGTGGGAATGTTATCATAATACACTGAATATTCTTTAAAAAAAGGGGGTCAAATTTACAAAGAGTGTACGGTTGGGTGGCAAGAATTACCAACAGTGAATGCAGCCATACATTCTAGTTAAAGTCTTGCGACGCTTAACGATCATTTCTCAAAAAACGATATAACATATTATTCTCAAATTCTCAGAGAGTACTAAGCTTGCCAACCTCTTTCACGTTCTTGGTTACATTTGTTTGCAGCTTGTTTTGTAATTCATGCTAATGATGGTAAACGTGTAACTCAGAGATCATCGTATCCGATTTACCTTGGGTCTTTTAAGCAGACTACACAGAATAAAAACTGGTAATTTTATTTTGATAGTTAAACTGGCAGATTGCCTATGGGTTAGAATTTAATTTTCCTGAAACGGGGAGAGATTTTAATGACAGAATATTCTGTGTGAGGTTGAGGTTATTGTCTTTCCAATAATAATATGAAAGTCTGATAATAACTTCACTATGACACATTTAATTTAAATTTTGCCATGCTCTTTATTTCACTCACACAAAGAAACGGAGAGAGTCTAATAAGTTTCTCCTTTTTTCTTTGTAAACCTATATATTAATAATAAATTATAAATCTGTATAGCGCATAAGTCTCTTATGACGAGATGATCAAATAATGTTTAAGATGCATTTTACCTCAGATTAATTTTAAAGGGGCACTGTAACAGAGATTTTGCTTCATTTAGGTCAAAACTACTCAACTGTTTGGCTGAAGAACCTTTACGATTTAACATGAGGAGGAAAATATTACGTGATATATCTGAGGAAGAACACTAAAAATTAATTAATCTTCGCGATTTCTCCTAAATACATAGGAAGAACGTGAAAAATGGTTAATAGCCATAGCCATGCACAATCAATATTCAATACTAGTTTCTTTGCAATAGCAGGGTTATTTCAGTAACAAAACTGAACCATTATTTCAATGTCTCTGTCAATACAAATACGTTTTTAAGATCCAAATTGACGCTAAAAAAAATAGATGCCATTGACTCCTTATAAAAAATACTGACAAAGAAAATCAGTTTTTCTTCACGATCTTTGCTATCGATGAATTTTTACGATGTTGTGATTAACATGGTGAAACCTTTTTCTTATTGAAAGGTGAGTTACAGCTACAAATTAAGAGCACCTTATTCCACATTAACCATATTCTTCGTTAGGTTCAATTGTTAAAGTTTTCAGTTCTTTCCTTGAGAACGTTTAAAATTCTTAACGAGCATTATTCTAGATGATTATTGCATTATGATAAAGAGTGTGTTGGAGGAGCGAAATAATCATTTCGGTCGAAATAAATTTTATTTTTATGCAAATATCTTTTATTGTTTGACTCTCCAAAATAGCCGCCATGAAAACACTCTATTATTATTTTGCTGGACGAAAAAATCCGCACAACACTTATTCATTATTCTGGTCGTCGGAGAGGAAAGTTCAAAATAACAAATCACTTATTTGAATCTAACTGAGTTAGCTAGTGATAGTGAGGAACGTCTAAAAGGAACACGTTCAATATTCTGACAGCATAAAAAGTCGAAAGATATAAAACGTGTAATGAGGGACTGGTCAAAAAGTATCGGGTGGGGTGGGACGGAACATTTGGAAATGTGGTGGATGAAAAACACATGGCCCACCCCCTCCTTTTGGTAGAAAAGTGACTGACCCACCCCTTAATGGAGGCTGAAAATTACTTGACCCACCTCCTATTAAACATGGATTGTTTGGTTGTATAATCCAAGAAAACCACATGCTGGGTATGAGGAATTAAATTTGGCGAATTACGCTTAACGGTTCATCGCTATCACAGTCACTCTAACTGTTTAAGCCGGTTTTGCGAGGGGGACGTTGTCATTACCGGAGGTATCACTCCCAGCTTCCTCCAGACCACAGTCTCCCTTGCTTCTCACGCTTCGCTTGCTTCTGAGCTGCTGACACTCGATTCAGAGCCACTTGTGTCTTTGCTAGTGGAAGCACTGCCTATGGATATTCACAACTAAATGTGAGTTGACACTAAGTCAAGCTTGTTTGTCTTTTTTGTTTTCGTTGATTTTTGTTTGGTTGTCAGATTCTGACGTTCGATGTACAGTTTAAGGACAGAAACTCTTACTTTCTCAGCAAACCCTCAGAGAGGAGTTTCTCCCACTCCGCGTATCAAACTTTGCTATTGTTATGGTTGACTTTTTGGAAGACAATAGGGCTTTTGTTTTTCATTGTAAGCGACTCTTCAATTGTGTGCCGTTCGCCCTACAATCGGAGACTGCATCGGCAAATTGTCGGTGATGACATTTTATAACCTAATGGGGGTCTAGTGGTGAAAAATGTCAAGAGGGACAACAAACAACGTTGGGCGGGTGAGTAGCCGTATTTTCTCACCGCCATGCAGTGTATTGATTGTAAGCGCGATGTGTTTTTTTTTTTCGCAGTTGCGTTTTTTGTCGACTGACTGATTGCGTCATTTAAATATCGTCAGGACATCGAGAAACGTAAAATAACTCATTTAAGCACAATTCGTGCTTTAGCCTGCGAGCAAGCTCGTTGAGAAGAGGGGCCGTGAGAGCTTGCTTGCAGGCTATCGTGCTTTTGATTGAGGTTTCGCTCCATAGGTAAGAACACACGTGTATCAGAAGAGACCCCACGAAGACGGTAAAGAGCGTGATATGAAGTCGCACGCTCATTGCTCACGCTCGATTTTATTTTACAAAACCTGGTCTCTTGTTTTTGTAGCTGATCATTTAGTTCTTTCTGATTGAAAAAGATAGTAGTTTAGAACACCAGAATAGAACTCGCTTGTATTTGTTGAAAAACGTATTTCATGAACCTTTTTTATTTATTTTTTTATACAGGATTTCTGGTTTTAGTCGCGAACACACACAGTCTTTAACAGAAAACACAGTAAACAAATCAATTTTTGTTGGAAATTACATTGGCTAAACTTGCCTAATTTGCTGAACGGCAAACCGTTAGCAATCAAAGTTGGCTTTATCGCACCTTTTTTTGCTGGAGATATTTTATTGTTGTCATTTGAGAGATTTAGCTTCGAGTTTACGGCTGACGCCAAACCGGAAAACGTCAAGCCGCTATTTGTTCTTGAATGCATAAACTTGTGTTTCTCGTACTCACTTCTCTCTTCTTCGTGTTTGCTCGTTAGCCGTCGCCGGCTGGTTGGAGATAAACGTAAACCAAAAGAGCTTCATTGTTTTTTATCAAAGAGGAAATTTCAGCCTGGCGTTTGCCGTTTGCCGTAAACGCGATGCTAAATCTCTCTATTGATAGTGACGCGCATTTTCTCTCGTGCGCGTGTATATCTCTGCGAAGATTGTGTTGCCTTAACGCGATGAATTGCTAAAAGACTGAGAATTAAATACACACTAGAGTACGAACATTTTTTTACTGTATTGTAACACTACAGTCGCGTACAAAGATAGTTAAATTTCGCGGTCGGTGATCAGGCTACACTTCGGTAATCGCAACCTTTGTTTTACGGACAATAAAGGCTCTTTCCCTTCAACAATAGTTTATCGCAAAAATGACCATAAAAGGAGCGAAAATGTGTCCTATGGTTAACCCAAAAAGTCAACCCAAAGTTTGATACGCGCATCCTTATGGGTCAAGTTACTCTCCCTGCTTTCTCCCTTTTTGCTCTTTCTCTCTTTTGTTTAACCATGTTTAGGTAACCAAGGTGATGCATGTATCTTACTACCACGTCTTTATGTACCGCATACTTAGCTTCTCAGAGAAAGCTTAAATGATTCTTTCTTTTTCTAGCGAAATCTCACCGCGGCAAATTGGCAGACACGTGTACCTATTCCTGTTATAAAATAGCATGACCCACCCCCCATGGGTAGCTGAAAATTGAACGACCCACCCCTTACTAAGGGTTTGAAACTGATGACCCACACTTCTCTGCTCCGACCCTCCCCACCCTATACTTTTTGATCAGTCCTTACTATTTATATGTCTTTTTGTGGTTATGACGGATATTTTGTTTACAATGCAATGCTGACAGAGGTACATGGTGATTTAATAGTTTTAAAAAACGAAAAGTGTGTAACGCGTCTTTGATCACTAGGCGATTATCATGTGAACTTTAGTAAATAGGTGTTTCCTAGCGATAAATTGTATTTTAATATGATCCAATCAAGAAAGAAATCTTTTGACAATTATGGAAAATTATCGCCTAGCCGACCAGAAGTATTGACAGGGCTAGGATTAAGGACTTATTTTGTATTACAGATTGCTAGCGAGTAAAGTGTTTCCTTAATCGGTAATAAACTGTGAAATTCAATTTTTGTGATTTTTGTGGAGGATACTGTTCATTGGCAGGCGAACATTCTCCGTAGTCGAAAGGGAAGTCGAATCTCAAGATTAAATTAACTTGTCGATTAATATTAGCAGCATTACCCTCTCACTCCAAAGAGTCTAGACTAGATATTTACTATTTACTCGTGCCGGTACGGCAACGAGTCAATATTTCGGGTCCGTTTTACTTTTTCTTGTTTTCGCGTACCTTTTTGTGCAATATTGGACGCGTTAGATCTGGGTCAAGGTGATTCACGCTTTGCACTGCGTGACTCGCCATTGTATTGTGTCAAAGGCGGGAGTGGTTATAATTTAAAATTATTGCTATTTTACTTTGTTAAGCCGGCAAAAATCTCCATGTGTGCCCGGTTCGGCGATTGCAATTTTCGCCGATCGCCGGGATCGGCGTATAAAATCGCCGATACCTGCCATGTCAGATATCAGCGATTAAATTCGCTGGCATTTGCCAAGTGTGCCCGTTCCCGCGATTTTCTATGCTTCGTCGCTGCGAACCGCCAATCAATCAGGATGCGCTATTTCTCATATTACTTTTTACTGTTTGCAAAGAAATTGAAAATGCAATCTGCGTTTTCATTCTCCAAGACAACTGTTACATTGCAATTCACTATTGCTCTCTAGAAATGACAACATACCATATATATACTGCCGATGTCCAGTTTTTATACCACTGCTATAGGCAATCTAGTTATTAATTTTGAATTCGGAACTGTGCAGAGTTGTATCCCTATAAGTTATCACCTATATTTATATGGTACGAGTATAGTCTAATAAATCAACATTGGATGGAAGAGTGCTTTGCTTAAGTGTAAACTCATTCAAGTGGACCCAAAACTTCATTCAGAATTTCAAGACGCTTCGATTCGGTTCTATTTTTATCCTGAGCAAGGGACTGAAGAAATATATATATATAAACGGCAATCCTCTCTTGTAAAGGGTTTAGAACAATTCCATCTTGGAGACAAAGCTAGACATTTAGATCACGAAGATTAAGGGCAACAAAGTATTTTTACCTTGTCTTTTGCCACTCATTTTTGTAACACCGTGGTTTAAAGTTGGTTTAGCTGATGAAGATGGCTATTTTAAATGGACAAACAGGTGTGCCCGGTGCAGCGATTGCGATTTTCGCCGGTCGCCGCGATCGGCGTATAAAATTGTTAGTTGTGTCGGCGGCTTAAAGGTCCCCAATCGAAAGGCTGGGCAGTTTCGCGAGGTTTTCGTTAAGCCCTGGTCAAACGGTGGATGATAGTTGATGACAGTTGTTGACAGTTGATGATAGTCGATGATAGTTGAAAGTCTCTCACTCGTTTGACCACCAACCATAATGCACTGTCATCGACTATCCTCAATTATCATTCACGTTGACCACCGTTTGACCACTCGCAAGGTATACGTAGTTGATAATAGTGGATGATAGCGGAGCGCAGAGCCCCATAGCTAAGAAAATTTGGGAAACCCATGAATGCGAAAATTTTTGTTTGATTATGATGTCACTTCCGTCCGTCCGTACGCAATACCACAACGCCAATGCGGCCGTGTTTGTTTGGCGGGAAGTTGCATGGCGAGATGGGTTTAAAACAAAAATGCTAAAGAACACAAAATACAAAGTCAATTAATATGTATTCGTTGGATATGTCGACAAACGTAAAAAGAAGAGAAAGAGAGAGAAAAAGAAAACAAAAAGGCGGAGACGATTAAGCAAAGTTCAACGTAAAGGACAGCGACGGTAGCAAGTTAGAAACGGCTGGCCAGAAAAGTAAGTTTGAAGAAGCCAAACATTTGCGTATATCACCCGTCGCAAGCGATTTTCGCCAACGGTTGGTGAGGACACTCTTGGCGATTTTTTTCGCCAAACCATTTTTGCCAACGGTTAGCGCGGCAGTTTAAAAATTCATGTGATAAAATCGTCCAACCTGATGGGCTGGCTTTGCTGGCGATTCATTTTCGCAGCAATAAACGTAGAAAATCGCGTGGACCGGCATACTTGGCGAATGCCATAAATTAGCGATTGTATACGCCGATCGCGGCGATCGGCGAAAATGGGTCGAAAATCGCAATCGCTACACCGGGCACACCTGGCGAGTTTCGCCGATCGCGGCGATCGGCGTGTAAAATTGCCAAGTCTATCGCCGGCTTTACGTAATTCCGACGGCCATACGGCTCTCATGTGTTTGTAAACACACACAAGTTTAAAAAAATCTCTGAAACAATTCTACCAAACATCAAATACTATTTTTTGCGTATTCTCCATTTCTTAATGTTTATTTAGAGACTAGAATTATTACTATAGGAGCAGAATTAACACAGTTTTGAATTTCCAAACATTTTCCCCCGGGCCGCTAACTTGCTCTTACACAAAAAATATTATCATGACGTGTTATTCGACGGCCGTTTACAAATTAGTTGCAAATGAAAATGCTTTCTTCCAGGCAACAATCAATATTTTTTCTTTCTGTTACGTGTTTCAAGCTTTACACAGACGCTTTAAACGTTTCGATACCACCAATATTCGCAGAGAAATTATTTTTTGAACGTTTTGTTTTGGATCCGTGTCACCCATGCAATATGCATTTGCGCCACTCTTTTTCCATGCGCTTGGACTATATAAACGCGTCTTTATTAAAACTCTTTAAAAAATTTTTTGTAAGGACCATATTTATTTTAGTAGGAGCAATATTGACTGAGTTATGATTTTTCAAACATTGTATCCGAGCGCCAAATATGTCTGGGAACCCTGTTAAGCAACGACGACGGCAGCAACAACATTTGAACAACTAAAACAATCGCTCCGCACGTGCATTTTAAATTTTGGTACATTTCTTTGACGTCCTCTGCAAAACAACAACGTGAAATGACCTAATTTAAGGTTTTGTGGAGAACATGAGAAAACGACGGTGAGTTTTTTCTTTCTCTGTTTCCAATTTGGGAACTAACCGTTTACTAGTCTAATGCGTTTCCGAGCAACCCTCAATAATTTTCCTTATTTTACGTGTTTCAATCTTTACAAATATACTTCAGTCGTTTCGATAGGACAAATATTCGTGGAGAAACCTATTTTTGGACATTTTGTTTCGGGGCAGTTTCGCACCGCACAGCACACACTTTAAGATCGGTCAAGCAGCCAAAAGTGATTTCCCTGTGTTTTCCTTTTCTTGACTGTTTACCTAGATTTCAGTAGGAGAAATATTGACTGAGTTTTACACATGTAATGAAGAAAAAATTTTACTTCAGGAGTAAACTAACAACGATAAAACTTAATGTCAGGCATCAATTGATTGTTCACCTGTAATGTGAAACTTCCTACCTCTTGAAAATCCGCGAAAACAGATCGATAAAAACAGCAAACGGTGGATCTAAAGAAGGAACTTACGGAATAATTTCTTCCACGGAATTTGATCTGCTTCTTCCACCAATCAAAAGGACACTGTTATGCTTGGTTATCATTCGTTGAAAGAAGAAGTACTTAGCGAGGTGGAAGCACTTGGTCGCCATGACTGATTTCAGAGACACGAAAACTTAACGTTTAGGAATTTTCTTTCTAGCTGCAGCACTTGATTTCCATGTATTTGTGGTACAAACCACCCTGCTTAAACAGTCGAACTCCAAAGAACTTGAAATTAAGAACTCGCTGTTTTAGGACACAAAATGAAGAAACCAACGAAATGTAGAACTGGCAGGCTCAGCCGATCTGGAGAGATTATTTTCGATCGAGGAAAGGAAATAAAGAAAAATTGCTCTCTGTTAAAATAAATCAGCATTCAAAAACATTTTGCCCTTTGTATTACATTGTTATTGTTATTGCTGATGGGCAGTTTGCTGCATATGTGCTAAAAATAATAGATAACTGATAATAGATACGTTAAGCAGATTTTTATAAATGCTATGAAAAAAAATAGAGCTCCGCTTTTAGGCTTGGATAAATATATCTATTAGTTTTGACTGATCATCGACTATCATGCGCCGTTTGATCAGGGCTTAAGAAACTTATTTTCAGTGAATCATTTGATTCTTCTAAAATTTGCCACAGCCATTTTTGTTTCCGTTTTTTTTGTCTTTTTTTTTTTTTTTTTTTTTTTTTTTTTTTTTTTTTTTTTTTCAATTTTTACAGCAAACATTTAAATACGATTCCAGCCTTTGGAGCAACAACGAAACTTTCAACCTTCCAGGAGGGAGTCTGGGTTTGCAGAGCAATAAAAAAAGTCACCAACTAACTGTAACAGTAATTGAAAGGTTGCCTGAGTTCTTCTAGTAATTATAAAAGCTATTGTGCATGTCTCCCAGGCGCCACTGACTTAAGATAACAAGCAGGTGTCGGCTTCAATTGCATCTGTTAATTGACATGGTTTAAGTATTCTGTTGGTAGAAATTCTTGTGATAGACAGGGTGAGAAAATTACTTAGCTTCTGTTGTTTTTACTAATCAACCAATTAATACTACAAACATGCCTTTGCAGGTGTTTGGAATATTCCACTCCCCTCTCCACCTTTTCATCCAGTTCAATCGATTTTGTGCTATCAAAAGAGATGAATATCTTTAGACTGCTGCTGTCACTGACTTCTCTTATTTCATTTTTTTCTTCCGGTAAGTGATGTTACAAGTAGACGACACTGTTAAATATCACAGTAAAAAAAAAAAAAAAAAAAAAAAAAAAAAAAAACAATCTCAGCGTACTCAGCTCCGTTGTGATTTTAAAACGATCGAGTTTCATTAACACTAGCTGATGGTATTTTCGTTTACCGTAAAAATAAAACCTTAGCTTCATTTAAACAGTGAGTGTTGGAAGGTTAATATATCGTCTGAGAATACTTAGAAACACAAAACAGCAATGTTTTACGGCTTTGTTCAGGCGATCAATTTGTAAGGGGAAAACGAAAGGAACAGAAACCACAGAAAACGAGAGAAACAGTAACGCGGCAGATAATTTTTCCACCATTAGTACGTTTTGTACCTTTCTACTAAGGTCATTCCCTTTTCCACCGTCTTTTAGGTTTCAGTTCATGAAGAGCCCACCCCATCAGTCGAACGAAAAGGTGAAAAAACAGAACGAGTCGCATATCATTTTGAGAAGGTTGTACCTGTAATACAATTTTCACAGCTTAACTACCCTTTTGGGTTTTTTGTATGTTATTGCATTCTCCACAGGATTTGACAATTTATATTACCCAGAATTTCGCCAGGCCCTTTTAGTACAAGAGGAGTTTCATTATCTAAAGGTGCCTAGAGCTGGAACCTACACAGTGTACGACGAATTTGAATGCATCCGTAAATGCCAGGAGACGCCTTCATGCCTGTCTTTGAACGTGGCCGCATCCAAAGCGGATAACAAGAAGCTTTGGTGCGAACTGTTGACTTCTGACAAGTACAGGAACCCTAAGGAGTACAGATGGAGCAGAAATTCGCATCAC
The DNA here is from genome assembly GCF_977016875.1 of Pavona decussata. Lineage (NCBI taxonomy): Eukaryota > Metazoa > Cnidaria > Anthozoa > Scleractinia > Agariciidae > Pavona > Pavona decussata. The sequence goes on along the minus strand of NW_028145548.1, from coordinate 1,167,227 downwards.
TTGTACATTGAGGTAAGGCAAGAGGGTAGTGGGGCAGAAGATTTTTTAAATTCATATACCAAGGTAAATTTCAACTAAATGTTATAACAATAGACGCTTTAATGACAATTGCGACCACAGTGCCAACCTTCCAGTGATATCTTTGCGTTAAATGTTTGGTTTTGACAACTTGAAAGAGAGAGTCCTTCATGAGTGCAGTTCATTCCTGTAACCGCACAAGCGTTTTCCATCACGTTTCTGCTTTTTTAACCAAACGAATTTCCTCATTATTGCAGATCTTCATGATTTGATCTATTGTTTCTGGGAGATTCTAATTGATACACAGCAATTACATTAATTGTAAGAATAATTGTTTCAGTTTTTGCTGTTTAAGTTTCATTGTAGCTCAAATTTTACACAATATCTATAATTTGTAGTACTTCTCGAGTGTTATCAAATTCTATAAGAGACTTTTTGTTCTTCGATAGCGGCAAGGAACATTTTTTCCTATTAATCCAATTCGAACAATCTTTTAGACCTCCGAAACTGGCGAGCATTACTCAAAAATCAAGAAACATTTCAGTCCCGACAATCTACTTTACATGTCGAACTTTCGAGAAATATTTAATTTTTCATAATTTAAAACATTAACGTTAAAATGTTTTCAAGCCTGGGAATGCCCGCTCTTAATTGAACCCTCCAGGTTTGGAATTTAGACACAAACAACACCAAACTTAGTTGCGTTTGAAAAATGACGGCCATGTTTTAAAAATTTGGGTTTTCTTCTTTACCTTCTTACGAGAATTTTTCAGTTACATTTTTATACCATTCTTATTGGTTTTGATTACTTTTGAGTCAATTTGACTTTTTTAGAGAAAGCGAGAAATCCAAGATGGCGTTCCAGAACACGGGACGCATTTCCCACATCACACATGAACTAATCGTCACTTTTTTGGCACGTTCACCTCAAAGGAAACGCTTTTGCACGAACTATGGACTGTCCAAATTATCATCATCACCCATTTATTACTAATTACCACGCATGCATGCATATAACTGTGTGTCCCCTTACCCCCGCCCCCCTTTCATCCTCCCTGATAGGCTTAGGATTTCTTCTTCAACACGCTCGCAGGACTGGGAACTCTTCTTCTTCTTCTTCTTCTTCTTTTTTTTTTTTTTTGCTAAAGAAGATTTCGAGCCTACCAGTCGCTTCGTTTGAAGGTTAATAGGGAACTTAAGCATTGCAAGCGGCGACGACCACGACAACGCCACAAAACAAAAGACTTAATGAACAAACACAATCGCTCTCCATGTGCGTTTCAATTTTGTTACATTTCCTTTCCCCTCTGCGAAACAACAACGTGAAATGACCAAATTCAATGTTAACACATGACGGTGAATTTTTCATTCTCTTTCTTAACTTGAACGCCACTCCTATCAATGTGGTTCGTGGGTAGTTCGCCGTTTCTGTAGAAGTTGAACGAGTTGTACAAATAAAGTAAAGTTATATTTACAAGTGACGTTTTTGTTGGCGTTCCCGTGGTCGCTGCGTAAGTTCCCTATCACCTCTCTTTTGCAATTGGTATCTAGATTAGATATTACCCGCGGTGTATTCACCTCATAGTGATTAAAAGTTTTTAAATGAAGATTTTCCCTTGGTAAGTTATAAATTAGAGTACGTCATCCCTCACTGGCCCTTTTCCCAGACAAACTAAAGGAGTTAATTGACTTGTTTTACACAATAGGACCTATAGCCTGCGAGCAAGAACCTTTTAGGTCAGTCGCGGGAGAATAGCGCGAGCGGCGAGCAAAGCGAGCCACAAGATGGCTTTGGCGGGGGCGGGGGTGGGTCCCCAATCCTCTCGCGACTCGCTTCGCCCGCCGCTCGCGCTATCCTCCCGTGGCTGACCCAAAGGGAGATTGCTTGTAGGCTATAGGACCTAGGGTCCTCGGTGTACTAAACGAACTGAAACTCCACAGCCTACCAAAAAGGGAAATGAAAAACACTGAGGCTAGCTCCCCGGCTTTTCCTTTAATTCTCGTCATTTTTAGCAACCAGACCATGAATTCAAACAGTTAACGAAACGATAAACAGCTGGTTTAAATTTTTAATCAAACATATCTATCTTCATTTCAGAAACCTTGTCTGACTTCGCCGTGTCAAAATGGGGGTACGTGTGTACCAAACAACAAAACACACTCTTTTGAATGTAACTGCAAAGAAGGCTTCATCGGAAAATATTGCGAATTGCCAAGAGGTAGTGTCTTTTTTTTACTATTTGCTACAACGAGTAAACTGTTCAAGGCCAGGTTATTCGAAAGCCGGTTAACGCTAATCCACGATTAAAAGTTAACCTAGGTTTTCATTTCGCTCGTTCAAAATGTGTTTAAAGGCTAATGTCAAGCTAAAGGTAAAGAAACGTCTATGCCAATACTGAAGGTCAAATTTTTTTTGGAAGAATCTTCATTGATTAGTAATTAAACTCTAATCAAAGTTCACGTTAATCCAGGATTAGCTTAATCGGGCTTCGAACAACTGGGCCCAGAAGAACAACGACAAGAAAGGAGTGGCGTTTACTAATGCAAATTCTATCCGGCCAAACGCGGCCCCATTTAAAGCTTCCTTCCGTAAAAGTCAGTTGAAGGATGTTGCGCACAACACTGGTAAGAATTTCTTAGGACTCATTTCAAACGCTCGCGTTAAAAACTGACACAATTTGGTCATCAATTAAACTAAGTATATAAAATTTCGCATTTCAGTCCGAAATGATATTTTCGCTCTAACAATGTTGATAGCGATTAGACTGAGTCATACCTGGAACAGTGCTTAACGGTAATCAACATCGGGAGAGTGAGTGGCTTTAGCAGGCCCCCAGCCAGACTTAAATTTTATGCTCCTAAAACGCAAAAACAAAATCTGTTTTATTTTAATATCAGCCATTTTACGTTGTGAGTAGTCCGAGTAATAGTGAGAATTTAATCGTCTTTTGGTCTTTTTTGATAAATGAAATCAGCAAAGTCTAGCAATGTTTCTTGGGTCTTTTTAGAAAAAAAAAATTCCACTCGGGCTTGTTGGATATGGGATGATTATAGTCTACTCCGTGCTAGTCGCCTCGTCGGCTTTTTGCACTGTTTTGCCATCTCCTATCCAACTCGCTCGTTAAAAAAAATGTTACTTGTTCACTAAATCGTTTGTTGCACTATAGTAGATGTTAACGTACAATCAATTTTCTTTCTTTTTTTAGCCGCAAATTCATGCAAGGATCTGTATGAAGTATATAAGTAAGTCGATACTATGCAGTCCAATGGAAAAGCAATGTATTTTTATTGTTCATGTCACCACGTGCACTTACCCACTTAAAGCGTTGCTAAGTTACACGGTTACTTCACCAGTACAATTTTATTTCCGGTTTTTGCGACCGATGAGTTCATGTGCTTTTTCGCTAGAAAATGTTTTGTTCGCTCATTTACTGATCTACTCGCACCTTTTTGGTTGATATTTTCAGTTTATTTTTATTTGTACCCGAATCATACATATTGTTTTGCTGTGAATTTGTTTTCGAAATGTCAAGCTGAAGGAAGAAAGAGGAGGAAAAAGACAAAATCGGGTGGCAAGAATGTAAGCAGCAACAAGAATTTTGTGAAAAATTTGTCCCGTTCTCAAGTTGAAAACGTCGTTGTTTTCCAGAAAATTCCAGGTCGCCTTTCAAAATAATTTTTTGCCCCATTACACCTCTTTTGGGTCACATGACTATGGGCGTTGCCCAATGACTTCAACGATTGAACCACTCTTACACATGAATATTGAACAAATTTGATTTGATATGACCAAACATGTGTTGAGTGATAGTAAACAGATTTTCGCTAACAACGGCCTCAAAAGAAAGGTAGAGGGGCCCTTAAGGTAGAAGAGATGAGCAGCATCTTTTCGTAAAATTTGTTCGCTTTTCTGTCGACCTATGGTGCGCTCGATTTTCCTTATTCCGGAATAGGAATACGTACAAATATTACTAGAAATCCCTTATGAGAGGTTTTTGGAGTTACTGGAATACAAAATGGCTCTTAAATTAAAGCTTATCACCGAAAGTTTGTATATACGTCTTCCACAATTTACCTAAGAAAAGAAATGTAACAGTTTTTTCGCTTATTCTTAATCCGGAATACGGTCAATAGAACGCGACCCTAATATGTTAAGAATATTTAACAGGTGGAGAACGACCCAAGTGGTTACACTCATCCTGGATTCAAAACCAACTTCCTTTGTGTGTCACATGGGAGATTTTGGATGTGGAGATGGGGGATGGACGCCGGTTATGAAAATTGATGGCAGCAAGGTATGTTTGTCAAATGTTTATGGAAGTCAATCAATCCTCATAACTTGGATTACCAATAAAAGTAAGATTAGATCATAATTATTGGAGTGGGGGAGGAGGGGGGTAGGTATTTATCTAGAAACAATTTTATGTGGTCCGTTAGTGTTCTTTTAGTGGCTTTGGCGAATCCAAGATGGCTGCCATATGGCAATAATGACATAATTACCCCGTTTATGAATGTGTTAACACAGAATCTGCCCCGCCAAGGCACCCCAAGAAAAATAATAAACCTGTGAAGCAACAATAGCGGATGGTAATTACCCCCTTTTTTTATAGGGTATTCACCTAATACAGTTTTGCAAGTGTAATATTAGTTACTTATCGTAATAAATGAAGTAAACAAAGAGTTTCACTGATAATTTTAGCGAGGCCTTTGCGAGGCAGGAATTTGTTTCTCTTCCTCACCATACCGATACATCCGTGTCAGTAATCCTTATCTTTACTACTCCCCAGTTATTTCGAGTCCCATTATATGCAACTAATCGGCATTTTTGGTTTTGTCTGTTTTCTTTTTAAATTTTTTTCAGGGTACATTCCACTACGAGTCCAGCCTTTGGAGCAACAAGAAAACCTTCAACGTTGCAGGAGGGGAGACTGGGTTCGACACGCAAGAAACAAAGTTACCAGCCTACTGGAACACCTCCTTCTCCAAGATCTGCCTCGGTATGAAGATTGGCCAGCAGATCAACTTTATTGTCATAAATAAGACCGCTAGCTCGTTGTTTTCACTGATCGCCGACGGCAAATACCACTCAACCTTACTGGGTCGTGACACGTGGAAGACGCTGATTGGATCTGAAGGTTCCTTGCAGGCTAACTGTAACAAGGAAGGTTTTAACAGTATGTGTTACGGAGGAGGCAACTTCAGAGCTAGAATCGGTATCCTTGGTAACGAGCAAGACGACTGCGTTTCCTGTGACTCCAGAATCGGGTTTGGTACAGCGGGAAGACTTGATGTCTCCAACACGTGCGGCAACAGCGCCTATTTTAACTCTGATAACGGGAATAAGGCAATCAAGGCAATGGGATACATCTTGGTACAGTAAAAAACATAAAACGATAACAAAAAGCTAAGACCACTGGATTTATCTTATCCACACCTTATTCAACGCGACCATTTCAATAATATAGTAGTTTAACTGAATTAAGGAATGGATCTCAGTGAATATAAAAAGGGGTGGTGCAGATTATTAAAAAATTGAAGTGATGATTAGAAAGAGTCGCATAGGAATTTTATCACATGCCACGTTTTCTACTTCACAAATTTTGCTGTTACGTTGAGTAACATATCACGTCATGTTTTGTTTAAGTGGAGATCGAAGACCGGCAACAAATAGTCACATAGGGTAGAGGTACTTAAAGTTTACACTTTTCTTCAGCAAATTTCTTAACTGCATATTAATTATAGAAAAACTGCGCCGCAAGTAGCTTACATTGGCCACGAGGCCACTAATTTAAATTCAATAGTCCATTGTACTAGACATTTTGTGTATGGAACATGGAAGTTTGGCTTAATTTAGCGGGAGAGATGTATCAGTTTGTAGTTTACACTTCTGCAATTAGGTTTTATAATCCCTATATGTTGAATGCCGTTACATATGGAAAGCACAGTTTAAGGTATCTCTCATTATTCTCATTAGGAGATAGCAAGGGGTGACAGGCCTTTACGACTCCTGACAATGGAAACATTTTTAAAGTGTAACGCCTTTATATTTTTGCTCTGACAGGCATTTCATTTAGAGATTTTCCTTTTTTAAAAAGGAAATTAAAGGTGGCTCTTTGAAGATTCATCATAGGAAAGACTGGTTTTGTATTCAGTGCCATTTTCCCATTAAAACATGTTTGAGGTTGGGCACTGATGGTTGATATTCAGTTACGAAAGGAAATATCTGTTTGGGGGTGTTGTCTTTTTGCTTCAATGCCGATGACCTTTCTGTAAATTTGACATCTGATAAAATTTTTTCAGTCAGATTATTTGGGTAGCCTCTACCAAGGAGTCGTGATTTAAATTTTTTAATATTATCCTCAAATGATGCTTTTGAGGAGTTGTTCGTGGGAGTCTTGGGGCTTCGCCCTTAGCAAATCCTTTTTTGACTCCAGGTGGGTGGCTAGGGGAAAAATGCGTGTATTGAAAGGTTTCTGTCGGCTTAAGGGGGAACTTAACCTAAATTTGAATGAAATTTGAAGAGGTTTAAAGAAGGGATGGAAGAAAGAAAATGATTTTTGGAACAGTAACAGACAGTTGATACCCACGCAAAGCACCCCACGTTGCTAGTGAACTAACCTGGTGTCCTTCTATTAATTATTAACTACAATTTCTAATTTTAAAACTTCACTAATTCTCAATATTTCTTATTTCTCTTAATTTTACCAATCATTCTAAAAAAACTGTCTTCTCCCAAATATACCCAAAAGTCATCCAAAACTTCGCAAAACACCCCACAACATAGATTCAAGGGTGAACGTAGAGTTTTTAGATTGCTTGAAACGTGAACGAGATATTTCCATTAAAGCCACGTCAAGTGCGGTAAAATGGCGTTTATGTTAAGTTCTCCCTTAAAATGTGTTTTAATATCCAGTATGGAATGATGATGGAATTGATTATCTTTGCATACAACTGTATCCAGAAATGTAGTCTCACCATTTGAGATTTCAGCCGTAAATTTGATTGTTGGATGATATGAGTTTGCTTGTTCAATGAACCGTTGTATATCGTGTTTACCAGTGTCTCACAGATTAAAAAGTATCGTCAATGTAACGTTTCCAAACTATAGGTTTTACGCCGCTTTGGCTAACAATGTTTCAATGTCGGCCATAAAAATGTTCGCAAAAGCAACGGCCATTTTTGTGCTCATGGCTGTACCATGGATTTGGAGGTAGTTCTTTCCATTGAATTGGAAATAATTTTCTTTGAGAATGAGTGTTAGCATTTCTTTCAAGTATGGGGTGGAATGGGAGGGTTGTTGGCTGTGAATCAAAATTATCGTATGCTTTGCATACTGAAGCTATGCCTTCCTCGTGTGGTATATTTGTACATGGGCTGGTAACGTCCATTGATACAAGGAATGTATTCTTGTTGACTTTCGTTTTTTCAATGAAATTGATAAAGTCACGCTGGTGTTTTAGAAATAGGCTGTAATTATTCAAGACATTGACCTTCTTGTATTTTATCTTGTTTGTCCATGACAGTAAGTGTGCTTCCCTTGTTCCCTTATTTTGAATTTAGGTCGCTGGGACGTTTGATAGCGTTTAACTTTTGAAGTTCTTTGCGTGGCAAGTTTTGGTTTTGCTAACCTCCTAAAGATAGGTTTCTAGTGCAACTGATGCTTTTGTTTGCTCTTTTGCAATGTGTGTTTTACCCTTACTTTCGCTTTTTCCGTCTACGTTAGTGTGAGAGCACTCAGAAAACAGACCAAGGTACTTTTCAACATCTTTATTGTTCACAGTTCCCTGTGGATGTGACATTCTTGGTTTGAGATTGTTGAACTGTTGCTCTAAATTGGCTGCTAGAGTTGACAGATTTGCAATGTCCGCCGTCGGCGAATTGCTTCTGGATTTGTTTGACAAGCCTTTCTCGTTCAGACTGTCGATACGGCGAGCCTTTGTTTTATCTCTCTAAAGCTTTTTTTGTTGTTGTTCAAGGCGGCAGTAGTAATTGCTTAACCGCCTAAATGTCTTTTTTAAATTATTCGTCTGGCAGGATGTTTGCCCGCGCGTTGTAACAGAGTGACTTAGGACATGTCTTCACTTGTCCAAATGTCTGTTTAGTTTTCTTATGGATTCCTCCGTTTTTCTGATTTCTGCCTCCGTTGAGGATTTGACTTCAACTTCAGCTTTTCGTTTTCGTTTGGCGTCGCTCTGTTATTCTTCTTCTACAGCTTCTTCTTTTTCAGTTTTGGGAGGCAGTTGGTAGCTTCAGTCGTATTTCGTCTGATAATTCGCTATCCTCGTCATACTCTTTCGAGCATCCAGATTTTTGGTAATCCAGTTGGATTGTGTTCAAAGGACTTCAGTGTCCGTGTGTGATACCAAAAGATCATCGAAGTTTTTCTCCCTTGTAAGTTTCAGCAAGCAATGCGAGTTTGCAAGCAAGAGCTCGGTTTCGAATCTTACGATTCTCGTCAGTTGCTATTTGAAGATTTTTGATGGGGAAAGTTAGAGTGTTATTCTCAATTCCGTTCCGCAGACAGTATGGCAATATCGGTTTTTTCTATAGGCTTTAGCCAATAATGTGGGGATGGTAGAATCGAAAATGGTGGATTCTGGTTGGTCCTTGCCAGCCAGTCAGATTGCTGTAATTTCGATTCGATGTAGGCTCAAGCTATGGGTTGTGTTTTCTAAGAGGTATTTAAGTGGGATTTTTTGTAATTTTTGTTGTATTTTTTTCATACGGTTTTAGTCTAAAATAAAAATACACAATGGGGTAGGTTTCTACCCTCAGTGTTAACAGAATATGCTGTGTAATTAGCGTTTATTTCTCAAGAGACTCTCTTGATTTTGTACAGTACAAGTCTGTAGGAGATAGCAAGGGGTGACAGACCTGCACGACTTCTAACAATGAAAACATTTTTTGAAGTGTAACCTCTCTATATTAGTGCTCTAAAACACAAGCATCTTATCTTAAAGACACTACAGACTTTATCAATTTCATTGAAAAAGCGAAAGTCAACAAGAATACATTCCTTGTATCAATGGACGTTACAAGCCTATAACCAAATATACCACACTTGGAGGGCATAACTTCAGTATCCAAAGCATACGATAATTTTCACAGCAACAACCCCCCTCCCCCCCCCCCCCCCCCATTCGCACCCCATACCTGAGAGAAGTGCTAACAGTCATTCTCAAAGAAAATTCTTTCCAATTCAATGGAAAGAACTACCTCCAAATCCATGGTACAGCCATGGGCACAAAAATGGCCGTTGCTTTTGCGAACATTTTTATGGCCAACATTGAAACACAAATTGTTAGTCAAAGCGTCGTAAAACCTTTGACGATATTTTTTCTTTGTGGGACACTGATAAACACGATATAGAACGGTTCATTGAACAAGCAAACATTTACACATATCATCCAACAATCAAATTTACGGCACAAAGGTAATCGATCCCATTGTCATTCCATACTGGATATTAAAACACATGTCAAGCCGACTGAAACCTTTCAATACACGCATTTTTACTCTAGCCACCGACCAGGGTCAAAAAGGATTTGTCAAGGGCGAAGCCTTAAGACTCGTACAAACAAACTCCTCAAAAACAACATTTGAGGATAATGTTAAAAAATTTAAATCACGACTCTTTGCTAGAGGCTACCCAAAAAATCTGAAGAAAAAACATTAACAGATGTCAAATTTACAGAGAGGTCATCGGCATTGAAACAAAAATATAACACCCCCAAACAAATATGATATTTCCTTTCGTAACACAATATCAACCATCAGTGCCCATTTTAACGGTTAAAGAAATCATCATCATAAGCTTTCGAACTTGTGAGGGAGCCAGGCGCAAAGCGGTTGGGAAGACTGAACTGAAAATTGTTCAGTTTTTGTCGATTTTTGTGGCAGTGCCAAATTGAATACTTGTCTTCAAATTACTAAAAATGTTATAGATTAGGAACACAGGCGATTTCAACTTACCGTTGAGTAGTTTACCAACGTGAATTTCATTTTTAACATTGTTATTGCTGGGTCTGTATTTACTTTGATTATTTGTTGTTGTTCGGAGGACTAAAATGTTACTCAACTGTAACTTTAATGAATAGAGTTAGACCAACAATGATGTGTTAATTCCTTCATTTTGTCATTTAATTCATACTTTTATGTTTCCTTTTTTGCGCAATAATAGTTTCGATGGACTGGAACGAGCATGGCTGCCGAATAGTCGTGTCTTGCAAGGCTCCGCGGCCTTTTTTAATTTTTGAGCGTAGCCTTTCAATGGAAAAGACAAATATATCATCAAAGCGCACTAGATCCGAGAGAAGTAGTACGAGTTCCACAGAATCGAGTTCACCGAAAGATAAACGTTCCAAAACTAAGAAAAGCGACTTCGGAAGGTGTGAAATTGAAGTCGCTGAGATCGAAGAAGAAACGGTTCGTGGTATGACAAACACACCGGATAACCAGGACATTAAACCAGTACTGGATATGATTCTAAAGAAACAAGAGAAACTGGATGCCATTGAGCTATCTTTGAGGGACATTTCTTCTAGACTTGCCAGGACAGAAACGACTGTGGAGAAATTGGAAGGTGAGACATGCATGATGGATTCGAAGATTGACACAATGGACGCTGGGCTCACTAATTTAAATGACGAAGTATCCGCGCTGCGAGGTAAACTCACGGAAAAGGAAAAGCAGATCAACGAGCTACACATGAAGCATCTCTATCTTGAATCGTACAGTCGGCGTGAAAACCTAACGTTCTTTGGCATTCCAGAGAAAGAAGTCAACGCTGTAGAAGGCGGTGAAGCCCTTGACACAAGGACGGTCCTAAACCATTTTTTGGAAACGGCGCTCGGCTTCCATGACCCAAGTAACACTATAGAGATCCAGCGCGTACACCGGGTCGGTAAGTCCATCAATGGTAAACCCAGGCCAATTCTTGCAAGCTTTTTGCGGTTCCAAGATCGAGAAAGAATTCTCAGCCAAGGCTTCAAACTAAAAGACACTGAATATATGATACTTCAAGATTTTCCACAAGAAATAATCGAGAAGAGGCGCAAGAAGATGCCTAAGCTCAAAGAAGCCAAGGAGAAAGGGCTAAGGGTATCCTTTAGTAAATCAGAACCCGACAAGCTAATAATTAACGGAAAGGTTGTTTCATAAACTTTGAACTGTTTATAGTTTGAATATTATGCTATTTAGAATTATTCTTTAGATAAGCTGCGTTTCAGTTTACTCTGTTATAATACTATAATAAGGTGCAGTGGAGCCTTTGCGCACCGGCCTTGCTGATTAAGCGGCCAAGACTGGTCAGGGCAGCACTCGGGATATTTTTCCTTGTTGCCCTCTGAAATTTAAATTTAAATTTTGTTTCCTTGTGCAGTTCTTTACGTATGTTGTTTCTGTTTGTGTTTTTTTCTCTTGTTTTCGCTGATGGCTATTTGGGCGTGTCAAAATCTGATTTACATCCTCAATTCTTAGTTGTCATTGTTACTTCATTAGTATTTTTTAAACAAAACTGTATTTTTTTGTTCAGCTTTTTCCATTGTACTATTGTCTTTTTCTCTCAGTCACATGGGGCCTAGCAATTTTAATTTTAAATTATTGTCCTTAAATGTTCGAGGGATTCGTACCTTTGAAAAGCGGAAAGCCATATTCAATTGGCTCAGTAAATCTGGCGCGGATATCTGTTTCTTGCAGGAAACTTATAGTACTCGTGACGTGGAAAATATTTGGAAGAAACAGTGGAGGGGTAATTTGTTTTTTTCTCATGGAACATGCCATAGCAAAGGTACAAAGTACAAAGTACTAAATCGAATTGTTTTTACAAATGAAAAGCTCTTTCGGTTTGGCATTACGCAATCACCGCTATGTACTTTCTGCCAAAAAGAGGACGAATCCATCGAGCACCTACTCTTTTCCTGTAAGGAGTCCTGTGAATTTTGGAAACATGTCTTGTCCTGGCTCCGAGATAAGGATATCTACGTTGGCGAATTAAAGGAAGTTGATCTAATTTTTGGGAAATTCGACATTCAGGACGATTTTACTTTAATCAATCATATTCTCTTGTTGGGTAAATACTATATATATTCTCGGAAATGCCAAAACGCCAAGCCTTCCTTAAAAGGGTTCATTGCCAAAACGAAGAGAGTTTATTCTATTGAGCTCCATATTGCCAGGAAAAGAGATGAATTAACTTATCATTTAAAAAAATGGAAAAAGTTAATCAGTGTTATAGGTAGTTGATCAATGCTCTAATTGAGGTACAAGCAATCGTAATTGTATTACTATTACTATTAGTTTTTTTTTTTTTGCGTCTAAGTAGCCTTCCGTAGATGTGTGTGTGAGAGAGAGAGAGAGAGAGAGAGAGAGAGAGAGAGAGAGAGAGAGAGAGAGAGAGAGAGAGAGAGAGAGAGAGAGAGAGAGAGAGAGAGAGAGAGAGAGAGAGAGAGTGTTTTGACAGTGCATGTAAATTGTAATCTTTTAATTTTCCTTGGCTGTATATATAATACTGTTTGTATGTTTGTTTTACTTTGCATATATACATATGTGTTATCACTCATCAAATATAAAGGTAAAAAAAAAATACTTAAATGAAAGGAATGTTAACATGACGTAGAATTGAAATAAAGTTGAGTATTAAAAAAAATAATAATAATTATAATAGTTTCGATTCTCTTAGTATGAAGATATATTTACGTAGTTTCTGTCTCTTGTACGTCGTAAATTATTGTCGGTATTAAATTATTTAATCAAAGAGAAGAAAACAAATAACCAACAACCATTTAAATATTACTACACCAAATCGGCCACTTGGCTTGTATGCTGTGAATTCACGTACATTGACAATGCACTCTAACGCTAGACTGTGTTGTAGTTATTAATTATTTTAAAGAAAAGAATAGACAAGATTGGCCCACGGTCCGCCTTCACCGTCATCCTCACAATCGTGAGATTTACCGTACTTGTCAAACGTCTTTGGTGCTGTTGCGCTGGCCGCACATCAACCGCCATTCTAAACTGCAAACATGCTGTAACCCTTTCTCATTGCAGCCACGGAAATAATCTGATCCATCTAAAATAGGATCAGATCCTTCCAAACTTGGGATTGCTCGTGCCGAGGTGTCGTTGTAGCATCCAACAGACTTATAGCCTAAAGAACAATCAAAACAGTACAATGAACAAGGGTATCACTTAACTTTTACGGTATCTTCCAGATTCTTGAGTTTTGTTAAATTCGGTTTTCCTCGAACAATCAAGGGATAACAGCTTTGCAGTCTGTTAAGAAATCTTGAATTTTGGAATCAATATCGGATCTTATTAAAAATCGCATCCATGTATTAGACAATTCAAGAGTTTTTATTGGCCTAGCGTTGATGGGGTATTTGTCCAAAACCTCATGGTTGCTAAGCCAAACAAAACAATATATAAAGTATTACAAGAAAATATGGCTTACCAGCAAGGATTCAAACCCCGATCTCCTGCGTCAAGGCATTGATTGAAATATTCAGGTCGCAGGAGACCGGGATTCGAATCCTCGCCGGTAAACTATATTTTCACAAAATACGTCATATGTTGCTTTTTGACGTCAAATTACTTTGTTCCTTTGATATTACAGGTCATTGCAGTGATCCTATGTGAAAATATGGCTGATTCACTTAGTATTTTTTTAAATAAACCTTTATTTCAAACTTTATTTAAAGCCTAAAACGTACAACACTGACAATACACAATAGCCTTTAATAAATACACTCAGAAAGATGACGAAAAAAGCAATAAAACGGAAATTTAGAACATAGAACACTTAAAGTCCGAAGTGAAGAAAGAACAAGACGTTGGCTCTGAAAGAAAAACAGATACTTCAACAACCAGTTTAGCCTATTCTTAACTGGTATGTCTACACCGATTGACTGAAAAATAAAAAAGTTAACAAGCTCCCCTTAATCTTTAACAGAAGAAATGTCCCCATTGGTTCATAATAAATCTAACCCCCACATCCGCCTCTCCCCTTCAATTGCTAGAATTTGTTGCAAAGTACGCGGTCCCCACCTTTAGGCAATCATTTGACATGTGTCTCTGTTTTAATTATCAGTGGATGGTTTCCAGTAGGTCAAAGACGTGTTAATGTCACTTGTACTGCTAAATGCCCCAGTCGACACTGTTTACAATAGGAAAGGTTTGCAATCACATCCAGTAGCCAGATTAAAATAGTCAAGAATCGCGGATAAATTGTCTGGTCGCGGGTAAATTGTTGCTAACTCTAACACTAACCCTAACCCTAACTTTTAAACCCTAACCCTAACCCTAACCTTAACGCGCGACAATTTACCCGCGACCCCCGACAATTAGATTCTCCCATAAACCCCGTCTGAAATTCGCTTAAATAACACACCCTTTGGCCCTACCTCGATGTATAAATGATGCGAACTTTTGTTTTCTCTGTATCCCTCGGGATTGATGTACTTATTAGAAGGCAACAATTCGCACCAAAGCTTTTCGTTGGCTCCTTTTGATGAGCCCATGTTCAAAGAAAGGCATGAAGGATTCCTGAGGCACTCAAGTGTGCATCCAAGTTCGTCGTATACAGTGTATGTTCCAAGTCGGGAACATTCAGAAAATGGAAGTCCTCTTTTGCGTAAAAAGCATCACGAAACCCTGTAGGATTTAAGGTGTCAAAATATCCTGCATTGAGAATAAATAATATGAAAATCCAAGCGACCGTCAATGCTCCATGGAAAAGCTCTTTAAGTGACACTTACATGAACTCAATTTGTGATATTTCTGACGCTCTTCGTTGTTAAAAACTTTGCATTACAGAGTCAGACTAGATTTGAATCGTTTTACTTTATTAAAGTAGAACATTTTACATCTAAAAACTGAAGTACAATTGTTTTATAAGACTGCAAAAGAATGAACAGAAACTTTATTAAACGAGCGAGTAAATAGTTAATTAAGATAATAATAATAATAAAAGTATTAAACAAGAAATGTACAATAATAAGTTTATCCATAAAACTTACACACCAGCTCAGATTGAAAAAAAAAAAAATACTGAGAAATCGGATAAGTTGTGGAAACCATACACGACGTTATTGGCTTCATGGCAAGCATTTGTACTATGAACGTATAATTGTTAAGGGGGGACTTAACGTAAACGCCATTTTACCGCACTTTACATGGCTTTAATGGAAATATCTCGTTCACGTTTCAAAAACTCCATGTTCATCCCGTAAATCTATGTTGTGGGGTGTTTTGTGAATTTTGGGGTGATTTTTGGGTATATCTGGGAGGAGATAGTTTTTCTAGAAGGATTGGTTAAATTAAGAAAAATAAGAAATGTTGAAGAATTGGTGAAGTTTTAAAATAAGAATTTGTAGTTAATAATTAATAGACGGATACCAAGTTAGTCCACTAGCAACCTGGGGTGCTCTTGCGTGGGTATCAACTGTCTGTTAGTGTTCCAAAACTCATTTTCTTTTTTCTATCCCTTCTTAAAACCTCTTCAAATTTCATTCAAATTTAGGTTAAGTCCTCCTTAACTGGATTAAGAAAAGTACACAATGAGACTGCTTCCTTGTCACTGTTAAAATATCAAGCCATATCATTACATGTCTTCAACAAGACGTAATAATCCGAAATACTGAAAGGACTGGCTCAGATCATGCAAATTGCTTACACGTACCTTTAGACTCGGTAAAATCAATAACCCTTTAGGCTACTTCGTGTCACGTCTTCGGTTCCATCATCATACAATACACTTTGGGCTAAATTTTGTATTCCTAAGGAATGAGCACACGGTTTTGATGGACGACCATGTAGAGGATACAAAGTTTTATTTTGTGGGATTTTGGATTCAATCATTGCGTTGCAAGTTGCAGTGGGAAATCACAATTCGACCCAATTCAGTAGAAATTCCGCTTGAAAACGCGGAGAAATTGGTTTAAAAAACCTAGGAATCGAAACTAAACGTAACGATTTCATCATCGTTTCAACATCAACCATACGTAGTCGACCTTCGGCATACTCCTGGTAAAGTCCAGCTCTTCTGATTTTGTCACGCCTATTGTTCCACAAGAACCGGAAAAGGCGTCTATTAACATTGTCTGTGTCCAAAGAGTCCACCAGATCATTTCCTAGGATATGAAAGAAGCTTTTATAAAATTCGACTGTAAATCCGTCTAGGTGATTTTCCGTTGCTAAAGAACTTAAGTGTTTCTTTACGTCAATCAAAGGTTAGGATTCCTTTCAGTTTATCGCGTTCATCATTCACTGATTAAAGATTTGTTAAAAGTGATGAAAAGTGATGAAGCGATCGAACTCAGACTGCGTTCCTTATATTTTTGGTGTGTATATAAATTCTCTGTTTTCCAATTCAAGCCCAGGAACTGTCTTCTTGTTTTAATTTAATTTCTCCAGATTGAAGAAATAAGAAGTTGGACGTTCTCCTTTTTCTAGCTATCGATATTTGGACCGAAACATTGCCACTTTTCCTTTGTGTCCGTATGCGGCGTTAATATTTGGAGTTCCTTTTTTTAAGTCTTCATATATCGCGCTCGACGTTTTGAAGGTTATTGCGTTCGCCAATTTTCACGTCTAAATCATATGATAGTTTCCTAACTTCAGATTTTCGCATATTTATTAATAATTTACACTTTCCTTTTCTGAACACAATGGTGAGAGATCTGATCTCCAATTTTAAACATTCAGTCCCCAAATAACCGTCTTTCTTGCTCTTTTTTTTTTTTCGGGTATATCATTCGAATATTTCAGCGTTTTCCTTGTTATCCAGCAATGTATTATTAAATTTCGGAAACCCAGGCCCCTCTCGAGGTGATTTTAGGCAGATGGAGTGACATGTAGATTGTTTTGTGATCTGGAGCAACTGAAGCATGCATGTCCACTGTTTTAACATACATTTTCAGCTCTTTCGATATTTAAAAGAAATCAATCCTTGATTTTACACCCAAAGCTTTTGATGTATAACAATTTGATGCGGAACGCCCGTGTACTTGGTCACCTTTACGATTGTGGGTAAGCCACCACTCATGGCGCACCCTTAATTTTTTTCCTTTCGATAAACATATATGCTGCCATGATCATGATTGTAAAACTATCTATTTGGGCGGCACCTTGCAAAATGAGTCCTAATGGTCTCGTTCCTCCTTGCCCCTTTAAGTATAACCCCTTTTATTGTTTTTTTAAATTGTCTTATCATGTAATTATGTATAAATGTGTAATAATCTATTCGGGTGGCACCTTGCATGGATCCACATGGTCTCCGTTTGTGCCTGCCATCTTGTTTATAGTACAATACTTTTTATTGTTTCTTTTTTCTTCTTTTGTTATGTAATTATGTATGAGCGGGCTCCTGTATATGAGGTAATGAAACCCAATAAATGAATAAATAAATAAATAAATAATTACATAAATAAAAACTGGATAAGATAACTATTGATAATATATTTATGTTCATGGTTTTTATCATTAGCATAAAGTTTTTCTCAGCTTTTTAGCACAGAAAAACATTAAAAAAGCAGAAAGTAAGTACGCAACTTAAAGTGCACCTAACCCCCAAATTTTTTTCGCTTAAGTAAATCTTTGCACCCGTTCGAAACGCATTGAGGCTTTTTTGCGCCTTTTTTCAACCAAATCTTGACTTTTTATAGGCTTTAAAAGTTACGAAATCTAGCCATCATCAGGAGGTATAATCAGGGATGGAGACTGTAACGAGATGCCATTTTGACTTGTGAGCTTGTCCCCATGTGTTGTACCAAAAAATATAATTTTAGAAAAAATTTGTACCATACGCGCGTGCGCGCACGCGTGTAAATTGCCTGGATCACGCGTGGGAGAATTGACTGTTTTTTTCTACCCGTTCAAAATGGCGTCCAAATTTTAAAATTCTGCTAAGGAATATATCCTCGATTCCCACATTTAAGAAATTAGACTCTCACAACGAAAAGGTAACAATTGAAAGAAGACGGGGAAAGTTGGAATAAGCGGCATATTGCTCACATGACCCTCACAGTAAAGTCAAAAAAAGGCGCAAAAACGGTGGCGCTGCGTGCGTTGCTACAGTTGAATGAATGAAAAAAGGTTACACCTCAAACACATGAGGACTTTTTTACCTAAGTGAATTTTTTCTCAGCTGTTTTCCGCGTCACTTTTGCCAGTATAGTATGATGCAATAGTACCCAAAAAATGCCTAAAGTTCAGTCATTTAATGTTGGAGAAAGTCTAAACAGATGTGGAAAGTTATGATGATGCAAAGTTGTTACGCATTTTTTTTATTGAACTCTGTCAGCTTTCACTGTTTCCTTGCTCATGTTGAACTGGAAAAAGAGCTTTTTGCTGCTTGGAATCAAGTTCCTTGGCCGCGCAAAGGAAGAGGCAAAACAACAACCGGCTACATGGATGGACTTTCTAACCAGGAAAAAAAAAATAAGCTAATGATGCCGGGATATAAAACAGTTCAGTGGAGGATGCATTTCATTGTGACCGACACCAAGTTGAAACATTTCGACTGGTTCTGGGTTTTAGTCAAGAAACGTACTTTACTAAAGTAAAAAATCTCTTCTGTCATTTTAGCTTAATGTTTGTTTTCACTCCCGCGGACATGCATGAAAACTTGTTGTTTGTCTGCTAGTAGCTTTGTTTCACCTCTTCAGTTCTTAATTTCTGCTGGAGGCATTTTGCGAATTATTAGCTTATTTGATGTTAAAGTTACTAGTTTGATGTTGACGAAATTCATCCTGCGAACTTGAAAAAAAAAGAGTTTGGTAAGAACGTGTTTACAGCAGTTTCTTGTCCCTTGGATGACCATAGGGGTCCATAGACTTCAACAACTAATAAACGAATGAACATTAATCTCAAGTCTTACGTGTAATACTTCTTGAAAGCAGTCAGCCAACAGCCGTCATAAGAAGCAGCAAGAAGCGGCAAAAAGAAGTAATCGAGAAATTCACTTCTGACTGATGTTGAAAAATTTGGCACTGATTGTGAACGAAATCTGCTCAATTCAACAGCTTTTAGCTTCACTACGTAATTTCTGCCAATAAACTGAATTCTTTTAACCTTTCGCTCGGTAATCTCTATCTTGATTAACCATTACCTGTTTCACAGGCACTCGGCATTACAAGTTTTTTATGCTAAACTTTGGCCGGCTTATTACACTCGTAAAATGACTGTTTACCAAATTTGGTGAAAGCGCCGAATATTTTTGCCAGGGAGCGCATAGAAAACGTTTGGGACGATGGGTTAACTCGTTTCCTCAAGGATTTACCACCAATTTGAAATAAATGGTTGAAACTGACTTCTCAAATAAAATTTCAGTTTATATATAATTCAGCCTCGCGGGGAATATTTATGTTTCCTTCTCAGCCAGGAGAATTTCCTGGAGCTGTCCCCAATGCTATAGTTTACAGCTGTAGTTTACTAGGGTAAGAGGGAGGAACTTAAACATGTACAGGGTAATAAAATGTTATTTTCACATTGAAAGTATTTAAAAATTATGTATTTTTGTCGAAACCGAACTTCACCTTCTCTTCCATTTTCCATATAAGGTATTAGCCTCACGCAAATTTGCGTGTATCCGCGCGGGTTTTTGACGTGAAGGGTGGCGAAATGTTTTCTAAAAATAGATTTTTTGGTACAACACATGGGGCCGCGTGGACCCCACGCTTACGGTCTAGATCTCCATCACTGATTATGGCTCCTGCCATCATCTGTCCCATGACCGAGCTAGTAAAGGGCATGGGTCTATTCCTTACATGACGTCACAAACTGCTTTGCATGCATTTTCACAAAGACCTTATACAATGCAAAGCAGTTTGTGACGTCAAGTAAGGAATAGACTCATGTTCCTTACTAGCTCCGTCATGGGACAGATGATGGCTAGATTTCGAAACTTTTACAGCCTATAAAAGTCAAGATTTGAATGCAAAAGGCGCCAAATAGCGCAATATGTTTCGCACCGGTGCAAAGATCTATTTAATAGAAAAAAACAAATGGGGGTTAGGTGCACTGTAAGCAATTGCGAAAAGAAAGCCTGAAAAAAATTCAGGCTTGAATGGGATTTGAGCCCACGGACCTCTGCGATGCCGGTGCAGTGCTCTACCAATTGAGCCATCATGCCAACTGGTAGCTGGTCACATTGTGAGTACATAATATATACCCGTGAAGCAAGAACATTATTCACTTATTGTACGGTCCCGCGGGAAACAGTTAGTTTCTTTTTCCCTCGACTTCGTCTCGGGAAAAATCACAAAACTAACTAGTTTCCCGAGGGACCATACATCAAGTTTTGTTATATATTTAGACTTTCCCTTCAAAAAATTGAGAGGGGCACAAATGCAGAAATGTATCCAGGTCGGGATACATTTGTATTTGATTAGGGGCACGTAACCAAGAATCAACCAATCACAGCACTCGTTTTGTTGAGTGAAAGTCTAGGTATAAAACAATAATGTTTATTCAATGGGCCAAAATGTGTACTTTTAAACTTTCCCACGCCCTTATGAAATCTTTAAACAGTTGATGATAGAAGACCTGTCCCTCCTGCTTGACAGGACCTGTCTCTCCTTGTAAACATGAGATGTGACAACCCAGATGCTCTTATTGACGCGAGAATGCACTGTTGCAATAACACAACAATCCTGTCCCTATTTAAGACCAAAATATGCCATTTTCCATACCCGTTTTCAGACCTGGCTTGTTGTGTAATGAACTTCGCATCAGTACCAAAGTCAAGAATTGGTAAAATTCACCCGAAAATTCAGCTCGAGTGATAGATTTTGGAGTCTCTTTCTCTATACTATTCATTTGGAGTTGACACGACAAATACGTTCATAGGCCGTTGTGTTTCCCTTGTAAACCATACCCGATTTAAGACCATATTGGTCCAAATCTATACCGAATTTCAGACTAAAACGGCTCAAAAATAATACCCTTTGGTGTCAGGAAAGTAACACAAAGCACAACTACGCATGCTCAACCTTTATAGGCAAAAGCTTTCCCATAATGGCTTTTTAGAGACCAATTTGTTGCTGTAATGTCGGTAATAATTCACTTCACCTATCCTATTCAGAAACAAAATCAAGTTTCTGGGAAAGAAGTAAGCTACCGCTAAAAATCGTCTTGACCGCCAATGGTGGCCAAAGCGTGCGCGCTGTATTACGTGTTTACTCCCAGATGGTTGCTGTTCGTTGTTGATCATACTTGCCAGCTCTTTAGTCTATGGATAAAAATCCTAGTTGACCTTTTCAAGTAAAAGCTGATAAACAGTACTTTTAGCTTACTTTTTAAAATGCAATTTTTTTTTTAATCTGCTTTACATAACACAATAATAACAATATTGAACACTGCTTACATTATTAACAATAAATACAATACTTACAATACTGACAATACTTATTGCTTACATTGTTGACAATGCTTATTATTTACAAACCTTCTTAAGTTTCTTATGCTTTAAGTACACCTTTGCGTCAGAAGAAACCTGTTTGCAAGATAATTAGGGTTATTGAGGCAGGATAAGCTAACGGATGAAAGACATAGAGAATATCAGGTGCGTTGGGAATAACGCTATAGTTGAAACGATAGTTTCTATGTGATATCGTGTAGGAACGACCATTGTTTGGGTAGAAAATTGTTCGTTTCACCTTGTACTTGTATGCTGTAAATTGTCTTTAGGTATTTGAGAAATCCTTGCAATAGAGGTATATATTCTTTTGTTTTGCAGAGCCAGATATAGTGCCTGGCAATAAGAAAACAAAAGTTGATCTGGCGTTGAAGTTTAGAAGAGTCTGATCTCAGACCTAGTGAAACAGTCATCTCTGCAGAGTAGCTATCGGGAATAATTTGACAAAGTTTTAATCGCGTTATTATGCACTCCCTAAAAAGCGCCGTTTTGGGGCAGGACCAGAAAAGGTGTATGAGTTTTTCTGGTTTTTTTTTTACAAAAGGAGCAGTTGGAGTTTTCTTTTATTCTTATCTTAGTTAAGAAAGCAGTTGTTGGCATTCTTCTGTGCAACAGTTTAAATTGAAATTTCCTTGAGTTTTGTGCTTTTTGTGATTTTATGAGCTGGTTGGTAGGTCGTGCCCCGCTCTATTTCGTTTTGACCTAAGTTGCAGTCTTGGATCCATTTTTGCTGTCTTGTAGTAGGGGCGTCACTTTTCTTTGTAACTAATTTGTCATACACCAAATTGCTTGCTTTTTGGGCTTTTATTAGTTTTGTCGAATAACTTTCGTATCCATTACCTTCATTTGTGTGGTCTTCTTGGTTGAATGTGTTGCATAGCTTTTTAAGAGCAGAAATTATTCCACAATATACGAAGGGGTGGACCTTGATGTTGTATTTGTTTGAAAGTTCGGGTGGAGTGAGGAATTTTCCTTCTCTGTTCCTTAAGTGCTTAACTTTTATAATGCCTTTACGATACCATTCTTTGAAAAAATAGGGCTGTTGTTGATCCTTATAAGTGAATCGTACCATATGCTTTGTTCTGTAAACTGCCTCTCTGTTGTTATACTTTCTTCAAAATTGATTTCTGACCAGATTAGGAGAATTTCCTTTAAGAAACTGTCTTGCGTTTTGAAAATATTAGCTATGTCTATCTTATTAAGGTTGCTTGTGAAAGGTAGGGTACATTCAAACTTTTTCAGTTCAAGATCGAAAAAAGTTTCCATTTACCTTGATTACTTGTATCCAAGTACTTCTTTATCCAAGCGGTTTTTAGCGCTTTATTAAAGGAAGATAATATGTCAATCATTATCAGGCCACCTGCTGGGTAATTGTTAATCATAATATCTCGCTTTATTTTATCGCCCTTTCCGTTCCAAAGAAACAAGTAAAAGAGCTTGTTAATCTCGCTCATTATTTTTTTGTTTGTGCACAAGAGTGCCAAGACGTACACAATTTGAGAAGCTACTAGGCTTTTCAGAACTGTGATCTTCCAACTTGAGGTTAATCTACGGTATTTCTAGTTGCTTAGAATATTTCTAATTTTTTCCAATTTTTCCTTATAGTTTAAAAGTACAGTGTTTTCGGGGTCTGTCGTAAACCATACGCCAAGAGATTTTACTTTGTTTGTTTGCCATCTGAAAATTTCTTTCTGGAAGAAGAATTTCTGTTTTTCCACTATTTCTTCCGATCTAAATTGCTTCTGTTTTCTTACTATTGATTTTGAGACCCGAGGCTTCTCCAAAATCGTCGAGTGTGTTAAGAGCAGCTGAGAGCGACGCCTGTGAACCATTTAATATTAAAGTTGTATCGTTTGCGTATTGACTTATTTTAAGTTCCTCTTGAATAACATGTATTCCTCTGATATTGCTGTTTCTTTTAAAAGCCTTGGCTAAGACTTCAACTGAAAGAACAAATAGATATGGAGACAACCGGCACCCCTCTCTGACCCCTCTTTGAATTTTAAAGAAATTGCTTGTCCAACCGTTGTTTAAGAAGCAGTTCTCTATGTTGCTGTAAAGGCATTTGACCCAGTTTACATCGCTTGGGCCGAAACCGAAGTATTGAAGAGATTTTCAATCGTGTCAAAAGCTTTTTCGAAATCAAGAAATAATAATAGCCCTGGGATGTTTTTTTCTTTGGTAAAATGAATAACATAGTCTTTTAATCGAATGTTCTCGCCAATAAACCTGCCTTTCATAAAGCCAGTTTGATCACTTCTGATGAGATCGGGAAGAACATTTTTCAGCCTGTTGGCTACAACCTTTGCTGCAATTTTGTAGTCGCAGTTGGGAAGAGTAAGCGGTCTCCAGTTTTTTAATGAAATATGGCTCAGCGTCTTTCTTAGGGATGAGTTTGATTACCCCTCTTCTTTGTGTGATGGAAAGCTGACTCGTTTCGTGCGCGTAATCAAGTGCGTTAATCAATAACTTTGATATATTTGTCCAAAATACTCTATAAAATTCTGCAGGCAGCCCATCAGATCCAGGGGTTTTTCCCTGTTCCATGGTTTTCAGGGCTGCAAGACATTCCCTTCTGTTAAAAGGCCTCAGTTCACAATTGTTCCGTTCCTCGTCATTGACAGGACGGTGTCGTTTTCATGTTTAAAGAAATCATATCTGTCAATTAAATTGTGTACATTTCTGTTGGATGTATATAGATTTATAAAAAAAGATTCACCTTCTGCTAATATTTCCTGATCCGAGGTAATAAAGTTATTTTCGTCCACTTTAAGTTGGCTTATAATACCTTGCTTATAGTGTCTATTTTCCAGGTTAAGGAAATATTTCGTTTTTTTCTCCTTCATTGTGCCATTTAATTTTAGCTCTCAATATGGATCCATATTAAAATGCAGTTTGGATAAAATCCTCAAGTGGGAATATTCAAAATAAATATGTCATTTGTTATGCTGTAAAAGCTGCGCCGGACCGGTCAATGGATAAAATTCTAAAGTTCAACGATTTCGATGAAAATACTACTTTTCCTATGGTGTTGGTAACGTTTGAAAATGATTTTTGGGAGTCTTTCTCTGCTTTTAGCTCAGGTGTCCTATTAGCACTTAAGAAGCATCTCACTTACATTGAAGCATGCGATAACCTACGAGAAAATCATCAAAGAAAGGAAACCTTTTTGACCTTGTACGCAAGTGTTTATTTCATCTCTGTCTTACAAATCCCTTACTAGTCCCAATCCCTTAACCCACTTAATTATACCAATTAACACTTGGTGGCATCTTCGCTTGTGAGCTTTAGCATTCACTGCACCAGGATGTACCCCATGGCTTTGATGTGCTTGTCTCCATTATCTCCTCCATATTTAGCCTCGTTTCCACACGTGTTGGAGTTGTCATGGACTCCTCCAGTACCCAAACCGATTCTGGAGTCACAGGTATCGCAGTTGTCTTCGTTGTTACCAAGGATTCCGATTCTTGCTCTTGGACCACCAGGAAGACTTTCAGCGTTAAACCCTTCTCGGTTACAGTTGTGCTGCAAGGAGCCTTGTTCACCGACCAAACTCTTCCACATGACGCGTCCCAGTGAGGTGGCGCGGTGTTGCCCGTCAGCGATCAATGCATACAATGAACTGGCCTGCTTGTTTATCACAATAAACCTGTCCTGCCCGTGGACTTTCATACCGAGGCAGATCTTGTAGAAGGGCGTGCTCCAGTAGGTTGACAATTTGGTTTCTGTTTCATCAAATCCAGTCTCCCCTCCTACATCGCTGTAGGATACATTGTTACTCCAGTAGTCGGAATCGTAATGGAAGGTCATCTGCAAGCAAGGAAAGAAAAATTCTCTTTTATTGCCAAAAAAGCCGAATTACGAGGTGGCACATTTATAGCGAGAGGTGTACCTTTTTGCCATCAATCTTCATGGCCGTCGTCCAGCCTCCATCACCACATCCGTCGATTCCCATGTGACAGTAAACAGAAATCTCTTGTGAATTGACCAACAGTTTGTACACACCACTCACAGCTAGCCTGCAAAAAGGAGGAACGCTTAAAAATCTGACTTGAATTCTGTTTTTAACTGGCGTTGTGCTTCAGTGTGCTCTGTCATTGCCAAAAAAAGTATCGGCTATTGTAAGGCAAGCCAGGAGAGAATGAGCCCATCCTCTCTTGACCAAACCTTTTGTGCTTTTCCCGTAGCTTGGCGCCGGTTTCTTGTACCAAAGTTAAGGTCTGGTTGTGGCAATCGCTATATACAGCAATTTATGTGCTTGAACGGATTAATTGTCTTAATATTGGTTTAATCTGACGCTCAGTACTAAACTTTTATTAACAAGCTACTTCAAAACTGATAAAAAGGAGAAGAGTTGCTATTATTGAAGACAAGGCAACAATTGACATTCAACTGTCTTTAACAAACTGTGCTCTTTCTCATATTAGACCTTACTGAGGAATTGCTTAATGCCCAAGGAGTTGTAGCAAATTGGCGCACTCATAAAAAACGCTACCGTTAGGTGGATATAGATATGATTTTCGTCATTGTTTCGTAACCGACTGTAAAGCGATCTAGACAATGAAAGGCCTAAAAACTTAAAGTTTCTGAAATAAGAAAAAAAAAAAAAAAAAACAAGATGCAATCAAACAGGACCCAACTGTATCACTTAATAGATGATAGGTAGTTCAGTTATTAAAATACCTCGCAGCCAAAAAAATGAATTACGCAATCATTTACAAATAAAGTTTCTAAAAATATTAAGATACTCATACACTCTACATGCAATCTATATATACAACTTATTGCAAAAAAATTACAAAACTTGTCCGTAGGAGACCTTGTTTTAAGAGATTTTAAGGCCAGCAACAAGTGGTTATCAATTAATACTTTTTAAAAATAAAGGGTAAATCTGACATAAATATAAGAACATGTTAAGTCCGATCCTTCTGGATGGAAAAACGAAGAAGCGACATGCACGCTTTTAATTATTACTTTTTTTCAATAACAGGAACTAACAACTGTGGCAACTTACGGATCTCTTCCCTTTACTTCCTGACAAGAAGAGACCTGAACGGAAAGAAACAAACAATAAAAAAAGAAAAATAAATAAAAAAACCTGCATTGAAAACTTTGAAAAGCAAAGATTGAAAACATTCAAGCTGCGCGGACAAATAATCAAACCGAGCTCAACATACATTTAGGGGTGGCTGTCTCTTGCATGAGCAAGTTTCGTTAACTAGTGCAGTAAGGTTTTCCACAGTTGTCTTCAACGCCTCTATTTCCGCTGGAAGCAAACATTCGAGAGATTAATGCATGTTAAGGGGGTATTTAAAGCATTAGATTGTCTACAAGCGGTAATAGATACCTTTTAAGACTCTAGTACGAGCATACAAATATACGAGTCTCAGGTCCAGCTATGTCAATATTTGTCTTATAAACCAGTTTTGTTGGAAATAAATTACCTTTATGTTCATAAATTATGTTCGTCGAAAAATAAGTTAAATTAAATTAAATCAAGAGAAAGTCTGAATTCAATTTCAATTACCTTCCTGTTGTGTCCATTTCTCCTCCAAGGCCGCAATTTTAGCCTTGTTGTCTAAGAGAATAAAACAGACAGCCTAAAGACCAAACTCAAACGTGTGATCTATTTAAAATACTCACCACACGAAGAGAACATGATGTGAAAACAGAGAAAGTTTTTAATGCGCCATGATTGTTAGTCTAAATATAATTTGAGCATCCGAAAGACGCTCTTAAGGGAAACAGTCAAAGCTATTGTACTTGTTTATGAGTCCCGATTCTCCACAAAGAG
>NW_028145548.1:1095000-1135000 GCF_977016875.1 Pavona decussata | reverse complement strand
CTTTTTGTCTACAGTTATAGTTATCTCTCCGCCCTAAAGTTTAATTCTACAGTTTAGCGGAGATAGTGGTCCCTTATCACTCGAATACCCCAAATATAAAGGTTGGAAATATCCCTTAAACCACTGAGTGGTTTCGCAACTTGGGTTATCTACTATTCTAAAAATAATTTCTCTTGTCATCTTTTATTCACCAAATTATTTTGCCCAGTTTTTAAGTCCGATTATGTGGGTAGTTATATAGGGAAATGTGTTCTATAATTTTAGTTGCATGTGTTATTGTAATTAAATGTCACTATAGTTTTTGTGTTCTCTTACCCGCATCCGTTGAGAGACATTTATATTTGTCTATAACAAACCGATTGAAAGTTGCATTCTGTCCTCCTTTTTCTGGATCAGTTCCACGAGATCGGCATATTTGGCAAAGCATGGACGAATGATTTGTTTGAAAACATCTCATGACCAAATGTTCAAAAATAATTAGTAATTTTGGACAGCCTTTTGCATGGGCCAATTTTTAGTTTTGTTTTTTTAAGTTGTATACACTTTAATTAGCGACAATAACTGTTGACCGTTCAACCTGTTTGTCTTGAGGTTGTTAACGGACGTTCACAAAGCAAGTACAAAGTTCGGAGACTTTAACTTCGCGGCAATTTAGGTTGCATTTACAATAAATATCGAAAAGTGTCATAAATGCTTAAAAAATACCACAGACATTTCGGGTATCTAACCCTTCTACAGTGTGGAACTAAACCGTAAATAGAGGCAGCGCGTGCGCGTACAACCACATAGCGCGCATGCATAAAGTAATAGTTCAAATAAAGCTAAAATTAAGTTTGAGACCATTCAGCTGAACAGTTTCCAGTTAAAAATGATGTTCATTTCATGCCTAGGTTGGATGTTCGTCCCATTGCATAAAAGCATACCCCGCGTCGTATTCTATTGCTTAGCGTGAGCAAGCCGAACGCTTGACGCCGCACGTGTAATAACTAATTAAACTTGGGGTATGAACCAGAAATACGAAGCTACCAGAAACGATAAGTCATGTGAGCGAAAAAGAAAAAGCATTACATCCAGCAGATCTTTTGTGTATTAGAACTTACCATAAATTTCTACTTGTTTTTTGAATTGAAAACGATCCTCAGATGAACACGTCTTGGGTATCTAGGCTTTGCCTAAAGAGATTACCTTCGTTAAATTGTTAGTAATTAAACAACCAGATCTCCTGAGGCTTAATCATTTTTGTTCAAACAACATTACGTCCAAGAAAATGACTGAATAATTCATTACTCAAAATAACGAATGGGGAACCAATAAGTAATTGCGGAGTTCTCGCAGCTAAACCTCAGAAAATTAAAACATTTTTTTGGTGGGTCAAGAAAAATACCATAGACACTTGCACAATAACAGGGAGTCGCGATTGTGATCATCATGATCTAATTTTTCCTTACAATCGCGCCACTAGATCAAACGCACGAGCCACGAGAATAAAGGAAATGATCACTAACGATAAAATTGTCGTGATGAAAAAAAGGATTCTCCCAAATAGCACCATAGGGAATGTATGGAGAACACTGAGAACAATATGTACAATACAACTGGACACTGTAACCAAAAGAGCATGTTGTACTTGGTTGTTAGTGGGAATATTATCATAATACACTGAATATTCTTTAAAAAAGGGGGTCAAATTTACAAAGAATGTATGGTTGGGTGGCATTAGGCCTTATCACGGTTTTCGACGCCATTTTGACGAGTAGGCAAACACACTTGAAATAACAGTGTTTCATGGAAATCCGATGTCAAATAATTTTAGCATCGCTTCTTAAAAATGCATGAATTGGAAACTTTTGGCACTAGGAAAAGGATTTTAGGAAAGAAATTGGAGGGATGTAGCTGTGCCAGAAAGCTTCCAGTCGTGTTTTGAACTTTCCATACATTTGCCTGTATTTTTTCCCGCGAACTATTTTTAGTAGCAGTTCATGGCTGGTTCGCTTTACAGACAAATGTATGGAAAGTTCAACACACGACTGGGCGCTTTCTGGCACAGCTACATCCCTCCAATTTTTGTTCTTAAAATTATTTTCCTGGTGCCAAAAGTTTCCAATTCATGAATTTTTCAGAAGCGATTTTTTATGAAAATTATTTGACACCGGATTTCCTTACAAACACTGTTATTTCAAGCGTGTTTGCCTACTCGTCAAAATGGCGTCGAAAACCATGATAAGTCCTATTGCCAACTGCAGCCATACATCCTAGTTAAAGTCTTGCAACGCTTAACGATCATTTCTCAAAAAAAAAAAAAAAAACGATATGACATATTATTCTCAAATTCCCAGTGAGTACTAAGCTTGCCAACCTCTTTCAAGTTATTGGCTACATTTATTTGTAGCTTGTTTTGTCATTTATGCTAATGAGGTTGAACGTGTAACTTAGAGATCATCCTATCAGATTTACCTTGTTTCTCAGTTTTAAGCAGACCACAGAGAATTTTAAATAAAAAAAACTTTTAGGGCAACTATATTTGCTAAAATTGTTCATTGGTATTTTTTTTAAATCGCTAATAGCAATAAAAAAAATCGCTAAATAATCACTGGTAATTTTATTTTGGTAGTTAAACTGGCAGATCGCCTATGGATAAGAAAAAAATTTCCTGAAACGGCGACACATTTTAATGACAGAAAATTATGGGTGAGGTTGAGGTTATTGTCTTTCCAATAACGAATTACGTCGACATTGTCAGTTTTGAAAGTCAGGTAATAACTTCACTATGACACATTTAATTTAACTGTTGCCATGCTCTTTTATTTCGCTCACACAAAGAGAAAAGTCAAGTTTCTCTTTTTTCTATGTAAACCTATATAATAAAATGATATAAATCTGTATAGCGCATAAGTATCGTATGATGAGATGATCAAATATGTTTAAGATGTGTTTTACCTCAGATTAATTTTAAAGGGGCACTGTAACGGAGATTTTGCTTCATTTAGGTCAGAACTACTCAAATGTTTGGCTGAAGAACCTCACTTAACGATTTAACACGAGGAGGAAAATATTAAGTGATATATCCGAGGAAGAACACTAAACTTTAATTAATTTTTGCGATTTCACCTAAATACATAGGAAGAACGTGAAAAAATGGTTAATAGCCATAGCCATGCACAACAAATAATTAATACTAGTTTCTGTGCAACAGTAGGGTTATTTGAGTAACAAAACTGACCCATTATTTCAATGTCTCCGTCAATATAGATACGTTTTTAAGATCCAAATTGACGCTAAAAAAATAGATGACATCGACTCCTGATAAAAAATACTAAAAATTAAAAGTTTTCTTTACGATCTTTGCTATCGATGAATTTTTACGATATTTTGATTGACATGGTTGAAAGTTTTTCTAATTGAAAGGTGGGTTACAGCTACAAATTAAGAGCACCTTATTCCACATTAACCATATTCTTCGTTAGGTTCAATTTTTAAGTTTTCAGTTCTTTCCTTGAGAAAGTTTAAAATTCTTAACGAGCATTATTCTAGATGATTATTGAATTATGGTAGAGAGTGTGTTGGAGGAGCGAAATAATCATTTCGGTCGAAATAAATTTTATTTTTATGCAAATATCTTTTATTGTTAAACTCTCCAAAATAGCCGCCATAAAAACACTCTATTATTATTTTGGTGGACGAAAAAATCCACACAACACTTATTCATTATTCTGGTCGTCGGAGAGGAAAGTTCAAAATAATAAATCACTTCTTTGTATCTAACTGAGTTAGATAGTGATAGTGAGGAACGTCTAAAAGGAACAAGTTCAATATTCTGGCAACAGAAAAAGTCGAAAAATGTAAAACGTGTAATGAGGGACTGGTCAAAAAGTATTGGGTGGGGTGGGACGGAGCATTTGGAAATGTGGTGGATGAAAAACACATGGCCCACCCCCTCCTTTTGGTACAAATGTGACTGACCCACCCCTTAATGGAGGTTGAAAATTACCTGACCCACCCCCTTTTAAGCATGGATTGTTTGGTTGTATAATCCAAGAAAACCACATGTTGGGTATGACAACAGCAGCCTCGCTTCATGAGTAATTAAATTTGGTGAATAACGCTTTTTCAAACGGTTCATAGCCATCACTGTCACTCCAACTGTTTAAACCAGTTTTGCGAGGAGGATACTATCATTATCGGAGGTATCACTCCCAATATCCTCCAACCACAGTCGCCCTTGCTTCTTACGCTTCACCTACTTCTGAGCTGCTGACACTCGATTCAGAGCCACTTCTGTCTTTGCTAGTGGATACACTGCCTATGCCTGTTCACAACTAAATGTTAGTTGACACTAAGTCAAGCTTGTTTGTTTTTTGTTTTTTGTTGTTGTTTTTTCGTTGATATTTTTTTCGGTTGCCAGGCTCCAACGGATGTACAGTTTAAGAACAGAAACTCTTGCTTTTTCAGCAAATCCTCAGAGAGGAGTTTCCCCCACTCCGCATCCTCATAAAAAGCTTATTTAATGCAAAATTCGATAAAGTTATAAGCTATTTTGGTTATTCCTCTGCTAAGGCGAAGGAAGCCGGTAAACAGTAAAATGATAGAGCGCCATTCCGTCGAATTAATCGGGTATCAAACGTGATCTCTGACGAAATTTAGCTGCACAGTGTTAATCACAAATCATCAGTCTCTCAAAGGGTGTGAGCATTTCCCCGTATTTCTATTGGTTTTCTTTTAATATATCTGTCAAGTTCCAGTAAAAAAGAATTTGCAAACGTGTTGCTTTCCGAGGCCGCCAGGAGGGAAGTATTTGATTTAAAAAAAAAAATGCCGACAACCTTTTGTTCCTCGTTGTTCAGTTAACTTTCGGGCCAAATTTCACGAAATTTCGTCAATTCTACATACCCTACTAATTCAATTGAAGAGGAGGTATCTTGCTGAAATCGTATTGCGAGTTTTCGCCTTCTAAAGATTTAGAAGCATGTCACGCCTTCTCGGAGAATTACGTCAACACCGGGCTCACACTGTGAACCGCCAGCCAATAACATAGTAGAACCCCTGACGTTCACAGGAAGCAAAATGGTGCTTCGCAGGAAAGTTATAATTTTTCAGTCACGTTTTTCCCAGTTAGCTTCTGCGAGCACGTTTTTGGTATTACCTAGGGGAAAAAATGTTTAACAAAAAAGAAACGAAAAGAAAAGAAGATAAACCGACAAGCAAGCGCCAATGCAGCATCATAGGGAGGCACTAGTGGCCGACATGAAAGCTATCGGGTAAGTTTTGTTTGTGTTCAATAACATTGCAAGTCTTCGAATTAATGAGCGTATATTGGTTTATAAACCAAGATGTGCAAGAATACTAGAACCCCCAAAGGCAATCTCCAACACTTAACCAGGCTTGACGATGTAATAAATGAGGTTTAAAAGCATGGTTTTATTTTTTTTATTTGTTGAATATGTCGAGAGATACGACTTTTTAAACCGTTTTGCTGGGTTACACGTTGATGAGTGACGCATAATTTCATACGCGTTCCACATGATAAAAACTCGCTTCCATTTTTCAATTGAAAATGAAGTTCTTATGAACAGTCTTTTATAGAATATTGAAACTACAATATATAAGGTTTTTAAATTTAATGACATTAACATAAGAGTTGCACAGTTTCAAGGTGAAATCAGTAAAAAGTACAAGTGCGCAGCGTGAATCGTGAACTTGTAAACAAAACCAGAAACAAAAGTTTATGCGAATATTTTTCAATAAAAAGCAAACGCGCATAATAATATCTAACTGCATCTCATAGCACATTTTAGTAGCTTTATGTTGGTGCAAGAACGAGAATTTTACGATGATTCAAACCCGAGCT
Source organism: Pavona decussata (assembly GCF_977016875.1). Classification (NCBI taxonomy): domain Eukaryota; kingdom Metazoa; phylum Cnidaria; class Anthozoa; order Scleractinia; family Agariciidae; genus Pavona; species Pavona decussata. The sequence continues at coordinate 1,129,155 of NW_028145548.1, read as the reverse complement.
ATAGATTTTTGAACATTTTGCATCTTAAGTATCACGTAACACGCATCAACAGAGAGGCCGTTACGCGCACTGGAGATGTAAGAAAAACTAAACGTGTAGCTACTTTCGGTAGTACGTTTTCAAATAGTTTATTAAACAATGTTTTAAAGCATGGTTTTCTTCCGTTCAATAGTTCAAAAGATATAAATTTTCAAACTTTTGGTTACACGTTAATGACTGACGCATATTTTCCATGCGTGCAAGATAATAAAAAAAAAACTCGCTTGAATTTGAATAAGTTTAAATCGACATTCTATTATACAAGATTGAAAATAAAATATATAAGGCTTTCAATATCAATTAAACTACATTTATAGCATTAAAAGGATAGGAGTTTCCCACTTTTCAAGTTGAATCAGTGTACAGAAGAAGCACGCCTGTGTCTTTTCAGTTGTAGCATCGCGTTTTGCGTTCTTTCGAGGAGCTCGTTTACAGCTTTCTCAGGAGCCTTCGTATGTGCAGTCCACGAAACATTGCTCACTGGTCTAGGAAGATTAAAAATACTTAGCACCTTCTGTGCTGCAAAGTGATAAGAAATTGACTTGCCTATTTCCAAAACCACAGCACTCAAACTCGAGTGTAAACAAAAAATGCTAATACAGTCGAACCTGCATATAACGGCCACCCTCGGGACTTGAAGAACTGGCCGCTTAATACAGGTGGCCGCTTAATACAGGATCACTAAAAATACTCACTGGGCGTTGTCTAATGTCAATTTTAATGGTGTATCATACAAAAACATTTCATGCAAGGAAACAATAGGACAATCAACACTCTTTCAAGAGATCAATACTTTAAAAAAAGTTCAGTGCCAACTTGTGACTTAATGGTATAATATACGGAACATTGTGTAAAAGCACTGTGCAATAAATTGTCCTCTACTCTCGTACGGTGTACAGTACTGTATTTCTAACTCACTTACTTACGTGACTTGCAGTTCACAACAAAATATCTCATTCCGTCATTTCATAGTTGTTACGATCGAAGTGGAGTTATAACGGTAATGTTGCTAATTAAAAGTAACACAATATATAACAAAATTCTTCAAGTTAAAATAGGAATAGGGAAAGAATTACAGCGACTTAAACAAGTGGGAAACGTGCGTTTGGCACCTCGGAATTTGAAACTTTTGTTTGTAGAGCAAGTCGTTGACTGTCGGCACTCCCAGCGACAATTCCTGTTATCCATGGTACTGTGCATATGGCTTAGTTTCCATTCAAGGGTGGCCGCTTAATACAGGTAAAAATAACAAAGAAAGACAAACATCGGACTGCTACAGGGTGGCCGCGGCCGCTTAATAGAGGTGGCCGCCTAATACGGGTAACAAATACAGCGTTTGTATGAGCAAACAATCGGGACTTTGAAAACTGGCCGCTGAATACAGGGCCGTTATATACAGGTTCGACTGTAAGTTGAAATGAAGCCGTTGCCGCGAAAAGGTCGCTGTGGAGTCCACGCCTTACAGAGATTATGTCACCTTGAAAACTCATTAACTTTTTTTGCGAAAATACCTTTTTCTTAATGTTCTCGCGCGTGTTTTAAGATTTTAAATAATTTGTTTTTGAAAATGTAAGTTTAAGTAATTAACTTTAATTTGATCGAAAAATAAACATTCGGCAAAAAGTAGCCCCTCGAAGGTTTGGAGTAACCTTAAATACTGCTTTCTTTTCCTAGTGAAATCTCACCGCGGTCGGTTGGCAGAGACGTGTACCTATTCCTGTTATAAAATAGGATGACCCACCCCCCATGGGTAGCTGAAAATTGAACGACTCACCCCTTACTAAGGGTCCAAAACTGATGACCCACCCCTCTTTGCTCTGACCCTCCCCACCCTATACTTTTTGATCAGTCCTTAATATTTATATAAGTCTTTTTGTGGTTATGACGGATATTTTGTTTACAATGCAATTCTGACAGAGGTACATGGTGATTTAATAGTTTTAAAAAACGAAAAGTGTGTAACGCGTCTTTGATCACTAAGCGATTATCATGTGAACTTTAGTAAATAGGTGTTTCCTAGCGATAAATTGTAATTTAATATAATCCAATCAAGAAAGAAATATTTGACAATTATCGGAATTTATCGCTTAGCCGACCAGAAGCATTGACAGGGCTAGGAAAGAACTTACTTTGTATTACAGATTGCTAAGGAGTAAAGTGTTTCCTCAATCGGTAATAAACTGTGAAATTCAACTTTTGTGATTTTTGTGGAGGATACTGTTTATTGGCAGGCGAACATTCTCCGTAGTCGAAAGGGAAGTCGAATCTCAAGATTAAATTAACTTGTCGATTAATATTAGCAGCATTACCTTCTCACTCCAAAGAGTCTAGACTAGATATTTACTATTTACTCGTGCCGGTACGGCAACGAGTCAATATTTCGGGTCCGTTTTACTTTTTCTTGTTTTCGCGTACCTTTTTGTGCAATATTGGACGCGTTAGATCTGGGTCAAGGTGATTCACGCTTTGCACTGCATGACCCGCCATTGTATTGCGTCAAAGGCGGGACTGGTTATAATTTAAAATTATTGCTATTTTACTTTGTTAAGCCGGCGACACACCTGGTGATTTTATATGCCGATCGGGGCGAATTTGATCGCGAATATCCCAAGCGATTTTTGCCAACGGTTGGTGCGGACACACTTGACGATTTTTTTTCGCCGATCGCGGCGATGTGGCAGCTTTAAAAATTCATGTGATAAAATCGTCCAACCTGATGGGTTGACTGGGGATTCGTAGCAATAAACGGGCACACTTGGCGAATACCGGAGAATTTAATAGCCGATTACTGACATGCCATAAATTAGCGATTTTATACGCCGATCGCGGCGATCGGCGAAAATCGCAATCGCTGCACCGGGCACACCCAGTGGCGATTTTCGCCCATCGCGGCGATCGGCGTATAAGATCGCCAAGTGTGTCGCCGGCTTTACATGATCCCGACGGCCACATGGCTCTCATGTGTTTGTAAACACACACAAGTTTAAAAATCTCTGAAATAATTCTACCAAACACCAAAGACGATTTTTTCCGTGTTCTCCACTCCTTAATTAGAGACTAGAATTATTACTATAGGAGCAGTATTGACACAGTTTTGAATTTCCAAACATTTTTCCCCCGGGCCGCTAAGTTGCTCTTACACGAAAATTATTATCATGACGTGTTATCTGACAGCCGTTTACAAATCATTTGTAAACGAAAATGCTTTTTTCTGGGCAACGATCAATAATTTTTCTTTTTGTTACGTGTTTCAAGCTTTACATAGCACCGCTTCCATACCACTGATATTCTTAGAGAAATTATTTTTTGAACATTTTGTTTTGGATCCGTGTACATGCAATATGCATGTATATATAAACACGTCTTAAAACTCTTACAATTTTTGTAAGGGCCAGAATTATTTTAGTAGGAGCAATATTGACTGAGTCATGATTTTTCAACATTTTATCCAAGCGCCAAATATGTCTGGGAACCCTGTTAAGCAACGACGACGGAAGTAACAACATTTGAACAACTGAAGCAATCACTCCGCACGTGCATTTTAAATTTTGGTACATTTCTTTGCCGTTCTCCGCTGACAACAACGTGAAATGACCTAATTTAAGGTTTTGTGGAAAACATGAGAAAACAACGGTGATTTTTTTCTTTCTCTGTTAACTTGAACGCAACTCCTACCAATTTGGGAACAAACCGTTAACTAGTCTAATGCGTTTCCGAGCAACCATCAATAATTTTAATTGTTTTACGTGTTTCAATCTTTACAAATATACTTTAGTCGTTTCGATAGGACAAATATTCGTGGAGAAACTTATTTTTGAACATTTTGTTTCGGGGCAGTTTCGTTCGCTCCGCACAGTTCTCATTCATTTGTATACACACTTTAAGATTTGTCAAGAAACCAAGAGTGATTTCCCCGGGTTCTCCTTTTCTTGACTGTTTACCTAGATTTCAGTAGGAGCAATATTGACTGAGTTGTAAATTTTACGCATGTAATGAAGAGAGAATATAAGTTTATTTTAGGAGTAAACTAACAACGACAAAACTTAATGTCAGGCATCAATTGATTGTTCACCTGCAATGTGAAACTTCTTACCGCTTGAAAATCCGCGAAAATAGATCGATAAAAACACAAAGTGTGGATCTAAAGAAGAAACTTTCGGAATAATTTCTTCCACGGAATTTGATCTGCTTCCTCAACCAATCAAAAGGACACTGTTATGCTTGGTTATCATTCGTTGAAAGAAGAAGTAGCGAGGTGGAAGCACTTGGTCGCCATGACTGATTTCAGAGACACGAAAACTTAACGTTTAGGAATTTTCTTTCTAGCTGCAGCACTTGATTTCCATGTATTTGTGGTACAAACAACCCTGCTTAAACAGTCGAACTCCAAAGAACTTGAAATTAAGAACTCGCTGTTTTAGGACACAAAATGAAGAAACCAACGAAATGTAGAACTGGCGGGCTCAGCCAATCTGGAGCGATTATTTTCGATCGGGGAAAGGAAATAAAGAAAAATTGCTCTTCGTTAAAATAAATCAGCATTCAAAAACATTTTGCCCTCTGTATTACATTGTTATTGTTATTGCTAATGGGCAGTTTGCTGCATATGCGCTAAAAATAATAGATAACTGATAATCGATACGCTACTTAAGCAGATTTCTATAAATGTTATGAAAAAAAATGGAGCTCCGCTTTTAGGCTTGGATAAATATATGTATTAGTCTCGACTGATTATCGACTATCATGCGCCGTTTGATCAGGGCTTAAGAAACTTATTTTGAGTAAATCATTTGATTCTTCCAACATTTGCAATTGCCATTTTTGCTTCCGTTTTTCTTCCTATTTTTTTTTAATTTTTACAGCAAACATTTAAATACGATTCCAGCCTTTGGAGCCACGACGAAACTTTCAACCTTCCAGGAGGGAGTCTGGGTTTGCAGAGCAAGAAAAAAAGTCACCAACTAACTGTAACAGTAATTGAAAGGTTGCCTGAGTTGTTCTAGTAATTATAAAAGCTATTGTGCATGTCTCCCAGGCGCCACTGACTTCAGATAACAAGCAGGTGTCGGCTTTAATTGCACGTGTTAATTGACATGGTTGAAGTATTCTGTTGGTAGAAATTCTTGTGATAGATAGAGTGAGAAAATTACTAAGCTTCTGTTGTTTTTACTTATCAACCAATTAATACTACAAACATGCCTGTGCAGGTGTTCGGAATATTCTACTTCACCCTTCAACTTTTGATCCAGTTCAATCGATTTTGTGCTATCAAAAGAGATGAATATGTTTAGACTGCTGCTGTCACTGACTTCTCTTATTTTATTTTCGTCCGGTAAGTGATATTACAAGTAGACGACACTGTTAAATATCACAGTAAAAAAAAAAAAAAATCTCAGCGTACTCCGCTCCGTTGTGATTAAAAAAGATCAAGTTTCATTAACACTGGCTGATGGTATTTTCGTCTATCGTAAAAATACAACCTTAGCTTCATTTAAACAGTGAGCGTTGGAAGGTTAGTATATCGTCTGAGAATCGAAACACAAAACAGCAATGTTTTACGGCTTTGTTCAGGCGATCAGTTTGTAAGGGGAAAACGAAAGGAACAGAAATCACAGAAAACGAGAGAAATAGTAACGCGGCAGATAATTTCTCCACCATTAGTGCGTTTTGTACCTATCCACTAAGGTCATTCCCTTTTCCGCCGTCTTTTTGGTTTCAGTTCATGAAGAGCCAACCGCAATCAGTCGAACGAATGGGTGAAAAAACAGTACGAGTCGCATATTATTTTGAGAAGATCGTACCGGTAATTTAATTTTCATAGCTTAACTACCCTTTTGGGTTTTTTGTATGTTATTGCATTCTCCACAGGATTTGACAATTTATATTACCCAGAATTTCGTCAGGCCCTTTTAGTACAAGAGGAGTTTCATTATCTGAAGGTGCCCAGAGCTGGAACCTACACAGTGTACGACGAATATGAATGCATTCGTAAATGCCTGGAGACGCCTTCATGCCTGTCTTTGAACGTGGCCGCATCCAGAGCGGATAACGAGAAGCTTTGGTGCGAACTGTTGACTTCTGAAAAGTACAGGAACCCTAAGGAGTACAGATGGAGCAGAAATTCGCATCACTTGTACATCGAGGTAAGGCAAGAGGGTAGTGGGGCAGAAGCTTTTTTAAATTCATATACCAAGGTAAATTTCAACTAAATGTTATAACAATAGACGCTTTAATGAAAGTTGCGACCACAGTGCCAACCTTCCAGTGATATCTTTGCGTTAAATGTTTGGTTTTGACAACTTGAAGGGGAGAGGCCTTCATGAGTGCAGTTCATTCCTGTAACCGCACAAGCGTTTTCCATCGCGTTTCTGCTTTTTTAACCAAACGAATTTCCTCATTATTGCAGATCTTCATGATTTGATCTATTGTTTCTGGGAGATTCTAATTGATACACAGCAATTACATTAATTGTAAGAATAATTGTTTCAGTTTTTGCTGTTTAAGTTTCATTGTAGCTCAAATTTTACACAATATCTATAATTTGTAGTACTTCTCGAGTGTTATCAAATTCTATAAGGGCTTTTTGTTCTTCGATGGCGGCAAGGAACATTTTTTCCTATTAATCCAATTCGAACAATATTTTAGACCTCCGAAACTGGCGAGCATTTCTCAAAAATAAAGAAACATTTCAGTCCCGACAATCTACTTTAAATGTCGAACTTTCGAGAATATAAATATTTAATTTGTCATAATTTAAAACATTAACGTTAAAATGTTTTCGAGCCTGGGAATGCCCGCTCTTATTTGAACCCTCCAGGTTTTGAATTTTGACACAAACAACACCAAACTTAGTTGCGTTTGAAAAATGACGGCCATATTTTCAAAATTTGGAATTTCTCCTTTACCTTCTTACGAGAATTTTTCAGTTACATTTTTATACCACTCTTACTGGTTTTGATTACTTTTGAGTCAATTTGACTTTTTCAGAGAAAGCGAGAAATCCAAGATGGCGTTCCAAAATGCCAGCTGTCCAGAACACGGGACGCATTTCCCACGTCACACATGAAGTCATCGTCAGTTCACCTCAAAGGAAACGCTTTTGGACGAACTATGGACTGTCCAAATTATCATCATCACCCATTTATTACTAATTACCACGCATTGCATGCATATAACTGTGTGTCCCCTTACTCCCGCCCCAATTTCATCCTCCCTGATAGGCTTAGCATTCCTTCTTCAACACGCTCGCAGGACAGGGAACTCTTCTTCTTTTTTTTTTTTTTTTTTTTTTTTGCTAAAGAAGATTTCGGGCCTACCAGTCGCTTCGTTTGAAGGTTAATAGGAAACTTAAGCAGCGCAAGAGGCGACGATCACGACAACGCCACAAAACAAAAGACTTAATGAGCAAACACAATCGCTCTCCATGTGAGTTTAAATTTTGTTACACTTCCTTTCCGCCCTCTGCGAAACAACAACGTCAAATGACCAAATTCAATGTTAACACATGAAGGGGAATTTTTCATTCTCTTTCTTAACTTGAACGTCACTCCTATCAATGTGGTTCGTAGGTGGTTTGCCGTTTCTGTAGAAGTTGAACGAGTTGTACAAATAAAGTAAAGTTATATTTTCAAGTGACGTTTTCGTTGGCGTTGCCGTCGTCGCTGCGTAAGTTCCCTATCTCCTCTCTCTTGCAATTGGTATCTAGATTAGCTATAACCCGCGGTGTATTCACCTCATAGTGATTAAAAGTTTTTAAATGAAGATTTTTCCTTGGTAAGTTATAAATTAAAGTACGCCATCCCTCACTGGCCCTTTTCCCAGACAAACTAAAGGAGTTAATTGACTTGCATTACACAATAGGACCTATAGCCTGCGAGCAAGAACTCTTTAGGTCAGTCGCGGGAGAATAGCGCGAGCGGCGAGCAAAGCGAGCCACAAGATGGCTTTGGCAGGGGCGGGGGTGGGTCCCCAATCTCCTAGCGACTCGCTTCGCCCGCCGCTCGCGCTATCCTCCCGTGGCTGACCCAAAGGGAGCTTGCTTGTAGGCTATAGGATCCAGGGTCCTCGGTGTACTAAACGAACTGAAACTCCACAGCCAACCAAAAAGGGAAATAAAAAACACTGAGGCTAGCTCCCCGGCTTTTCCTTTAATTCTCGTCATTTTTAGCAACCAGACCATGAATTCAAACAGTTAACGAAACCATAAACAGCTGGTTTAAATTATTAATTAAACAGATCTATCTTCATTTCAGAAACCTTGTCTGACTTCGCCGTGTCAAAATGGGGGTACGTGTGTACCAAACAACAAAACACACTCTTTTGAATGTAACTGCAAAGAAGGCTTCATCGGGAAATATTGCGAATCGCCAAGAGGTAATGTCTTTTTTTTACTATTTGCTACAACGAGTAAACTAGTTAGGGCCGGGTTATTCGAAAGCCGGTTAACGCCAATCCATGATTAAAAGTTAACCTAGGTTTTCATTTCGCTTGTTCAAAATGTGTTTAAAGGCTAATGTCAAGCTAAAGGTAAAGAAACGTCTATGTCAATACTGACGGTCAAAATTTTTTTGGAAGAATCTTCATTCAAGTAATTAAACTAAATTAAATTAGTAATTAAACTCTAATCAAAGTTCACGTTAATCCAGGATTAGCTTAATCGGGCTTCGAACAACTGGACCCAGAAGAACAACGACAAGAAAGGAGTGGCGTTTACTAATGCAAATTCTATCCGGCCAAACGTGGCCCCATTTAAAGCTTCCTTCCGTAAAAGTCAGTTGAAGGATGTTGCGCACAACACTGGTAAGAATTTCTTAGGACTCATTTCAAACGCTCGCGTTAAAACCTGACACAATTTGGTCATCAATTAAACTAAGTATATAAAATTTCGCATTTCAGTCCGAAATGATATTTTCGCTCTAACAATGTTGATAGCGATTAGACTGAGTCATACCTGGAACAGTGCTTAACGGTAATCAACATCGGGAGAGTGAGTGGCTTTAGCAGGCCCCCAGCCAGACTTAACTTTTATGCCCCTAAAACGCAAAAACAAAATCTGTTTTATTTTAATATCAGCCATTTTACGTTGTGAGTAGTCCGAGTAATAGTGAGAATTTAATCGTCTTCTGGTCCTTTTTGATAAATGAAATCAGCAAAGTCTAGCAATGTTTCTTGGCTCTTTTTAGAAAAAAAAATTCCACTCGCGCTTGTTGGATATGGGATGATTATAGTCTACTCCCGCTAGTCGCCTCGTCGGCTTTTTGCACTGTTTTGCCAACACTATCCAACTCGCTCGTGAAAGAAAATGTTACTTGTTCACTAAATCGTTTGTTGCACTATAGTAAATGTTAACGTAAATAAATTTTCTTTCTTTTTTTAGCCGCAAATTCGTGCAAGGATCTGTATGAAGTATATAAGTAAGTCGATACTATACCGTCCAATGGAAAAGAAATGTATTTTTATTGTTCATGTCACCACGTGCACTTACCCACTTAAAGCGTTGCTTAGTTACACGGTTCACCAGTACAACTTAATTTCCGGTTTTTGCGACCGATGAGTTCATGTGCTTTTTCGCTAGAAAATGTTTTGTTCGCTCATTTACTGATCTACTCGCACCTTTTTGCTTGATATTCTCAGTTTATTTTTATTTGTACCTGAATCATACATATTGTTTTGCTGTGAATTTGTTTTCGAAATGTCAAGCTGAAGGAAGAAAGAGGAGGAAAAAGACAAAATCGGGTGGCAAGAATGTAAGCAGCAACAAGAATTTTGTGAAAAAATTGTCCCGTTCTCAAGTTGAAAACGTCGTTGTTTTCCAGAAAATTCCAGGTCGCCTTTCAAAATAATTTTTGCCCCATTACACCTCTTTTGGGTCACATGACTATGGGCGTTGCCCAATGACTTCAACGATTAAACCACTCTTACACATGAATATTGAACAAATTAGATTTCATATGACCAAACATGTGTTGAGTAATAGCAAACAGATTTTCGCTAACAACGGCCTCAAAAGAAAGGTAGAGGGGCCCTTAAGGTAGAAGAGATGAGCAGCATCTTTTCGTAAAATCTGTTCGCTTTTTAGTCGATCTATGGTGCGCTTGATTGACCTTATTTCCCGAAAAAGAATACGTACAAAGATTACTAGAAATTCCTCATGAGAAGTTTTTGGATTTACTGGAATACAAAATGGCTCTTAAATTAAAGCTTATCACCGAAAGTTTGTATATACGTCTGCCAGAATTTACCTAAGAAAATAAATGTAACAACTATTTTGCTTATTCTTATTCCGGAATAAGGTCAATAGAACGCGACCCTAATATGTTAAGAATATTTTACAGGTGGAGAACGACCCAAGTGGTTACACTCATCCTGGACTCAAAACCAACTTCCTTTGTGTGTTACATGGGAGATTTTGGATGTGGAGGTGGGGGATGGACGCCGGTCATGAAAATTGATGGCAGCAAGGTATATTTGTCAAATGTTTATGGAAGTGAATCAATCCTCATAACTTGGATTGCCAATAAAAGTAAGATTAGATCATAATTATGGGAGTAGGAGAGGAGGGGGGCAGGTATTTATCTAGAAACAATTTTATGTGGTCCGTCAGTGTTCGCAAGGAAAATTGCCTTTTGTTACAGTAAGTTTTATGTTCTTTGGCCATTAGTGTCTATTAGTGGTTTTGATTCACGGCTTTTCTTTCGAGTGTAGTGAAAGCCAAGATGGCGAATCAAAGATGGCTGCCATATGGCAAAAATAACATAATTAACACTTATCAGCACTGAGACACACGTACCATCCCCGTGGTATGGCCAATACCGTACGCATGCGCACAACCATATCACCCGGGCAGTGGCAGCCATGGACAGCTGTCTCGCCCTTGTTGGGGCTCATCAGCATGGCATAGCTGTCAGGTCAAGAAGCGGGAGTAAACTCGCGCATCGAGACCCTTTACTGCCGAGGCGAGTGCATAGCACTCCTTTAAGCGCCAGCTCCACCGTAGGCAAGTGGTAGCTGTTGGTTGGGAACCGCAAAACAGTTTTCCCACGGCAATGCTTATGGGGATGGGATCACTTACAGACCTGTGTGCTCAAAATAAATTGTAAACAACACTTATAAGCACTGAGACGCACGTACCATCCCCGTGGTATGGCCAATACCGTACGCATGCGCACAACCATATCATCCGGGCAGTGGCAGCCATGGACAGCTGTTTCGCCCTTGTTGGGGCTCATCAGCATGGCATAGCCGTCGGGTCAAGAAGCGGGACTTGCCTACGGTGGACCACCGTAGGCAGAATCAGCCCCGCCACGGCACCCCAAGAAAAATAATAAACCTGTGTAGACAGGGTGAAGCAATAATAGTGGATGGTAATTACCCCCATTTCTTACAGGGTATTCACCTAATACAGTTTTGCAAGTGTACATATACTGTAACATCAGTTACCTATCGTAATAAATGAAGTAAACAAATAGTTTCACTGATAATTTTGGCGAGGCCTTTGCGAGGCAGGTATTTGTTTCTCTTCCTCACCATCCCGATACATCCGTGTCAGTAATCCTTATCCATACTACTTCCCAGTTATCTCGAGTCCCATTATATGCAACTAATCGGCATTTTTGGTTTTGTCTGTTTTCTTTTTAAATTATTTCAGGGTACATTCCACTACGAGTCCAGCCTTTGGAGCAACAAGGAAACCTTCAACGTTGCAGGAGGGGAGACTGGGTTCGACACGCAAGAAACAAAGTTATCAACCTACTGGAACACCTCCTTCTCCAAGATCTGCCTCGGTATGAAGATTGGCCAGCAGATCAACTTTATTGTCGTAAATAAGACCGCTAGCTCGTTGTTTTCACTGATCGCCGACGGCAAATACCGCTCAACCTTACTGGGTCGTGACACGTGGAAAACACTGATTGGATCTGAAGGTTCCTTGCAGGCTAACTGTAACAAGGAAGGTTTTAACAGTATGTGTTACGGAGGAGGCAACTTCAGAGCTAGAATCGGTATCCTTGATAACGAGCAAGGCGACTGCGTTTCATGTGACTCCAGAATCGGGTTTGGTACAGCAGGAAGACTTGATGTCTCCAACACGTGCGGCATCAGCGCCTTTTTTAACCCTGATAACGGGAATAAGGCAATCAAGGCAATGGGATACATCTTGGTACAGTAAAAAACATAAAATGATAGCCTAAAGCTAAGACCATTGGATTTATCTTATCCACACTTTATTTAACGCGACCATTCTAATAATATAGTAGAGGGTCTGAATGGGGGTGCCTCGAAAACACTAAACACTTAAATTTTTCCTTATATAACATCAAACAGTTAAATTTTAGGCTGTTTAACATCTAACACTAAAAAATTCACCGTAACACTAAATTTGATACAAATGTAAGTGGAAATGGCTTAAAAAAGCCAAAGATACTAATCAAGACAAACGTGGACATTCGATATGGAATAATATCTACAATTAATTTACAGACTGTGTCATTTTTATTACAATTTTGTGTTTGTTCACTGTTTATGTTTCATATCATGGGGGACTATTTCTCAGCAGAATAGGGTAGGACAATAGGCTCGACAATGAAAATTTCCCTATGTCGTTACTACACTTTTGCAATCTTTCATTTTAAAAATATGTTCAATTAATCATCATCATGCTCCTTTAACCTACCGGGAAATAGGCTGTTGCGTCCTCACTAGCCAATCCTCTCGTTTCTTAGCACATGTATCAGCAGCAAGCCAGCCTTTGAATCTGAACCCCCTTGCCTTCCCGGGTCCAAAGTAGCGCTATTTTCGGGTTTTCATTTAATTAACTCCTGATCACAGGGTCATTTACAAGATAATGTATATGCGCACGCCCGATCGTGCAAACTCTACAAGTCAAGGCTAAAATGAGCGCGAATGGCGCGACCAGACCTGGTGAGTGTTGTAGTGTCGGGGTAGGAGTCGTGATCGTCATCATCCATATCGCTGCCTGAGTCGGTGTCGTATTCAACCTCTTGATCTGGCACTTCACCAACAGCAACTATTTCAACCGTGCTATTGTCCACAAACGTGATGCTGGGTACGTGCGAGTCTCCATCGTCATCTGTGTCTTGCGGCATAATTTGTTCCATTCCTTCTCGACCTTCAACAGTTGAGTCATCGTGCAACATTACTTTGGAATGAGGAGGTTGAATGTAATACACTGCTGGTGGGAGAGCTCCGGCTTTGTCTTTTGTGGTTTCACTCCGCATTGTTCTCTGCCTCACAGGACGATATTTGTCCACCAACTCCTTCATCGCTACTTCAATTGGAGGATCTATCCTTGCAGCTGTTGGGGGCTTCATCACTTCAACATCGGCCAACTCCACACTAGACGTTGGAACTGGATAAAACGATTTTTCATGTGTAAAGTATTTGGCGCTCCACTTTGTCGTTCTTTTTAATGATTCTTTTGCAATTGTGCCAAACTCTCGAGCATACTGCATGTAAAGCTGTGAAAGTATCGTTTTTGAAGTGGGAGACTGCTTGAAGGTTTTAATTATAGTGGTCAGTAACGTACGGAGGTCAACGTCACCAAGATAATCCTCATTTATGTTCTTCAAGTTATTTTGCAGTCGTGCCATACCTTGTTCGAGGAGTTCCAACGAGACCTGTGTTTTCTTTGATACAGTTCCTTCGGGACCATTATTTTGTTGCTGCTGCCTCTTTCGTGTTGTAGTGGTGTTTAACTGAAGCAACTGTGCTTTTAATATATTCATTCACTCATGAAACATTGTTGACAGCATCTTGAAGGGATAGTGATACCGCGTCTACGGTTTGAGCACCAATTCCAAAACTGTCGTAAAATTTTCCAAGGGTTTGAAGAAAGGACACTGAGCCAGTAAGAGGTGAAACTATTTTAACCATTCGAGCAGCTACGTCCGACACAAAGATAATATTCTGCAAACAGCATATTCCGTGGACTTGTACAAAGGTGCAGGTTTCACCACTTCCATCATTAGTTCCTTCTTTTCCAGTGCCCATTAGTGTTTCAACAGTTGTGGTTCTGGGATCAAAGGTCTTAACCTTCCTACCTACGATGTGAGTGAAGACAATGACGTCGCCCCAGTAGTGACACAGCCTCTTGATTTCACTGCATGAATCGGACGAATTCCACAGGAGCTGTTTGACGTTTGAATCTGCGAGGTCACAGGCGTATAACCCACCTGCTTTACCAAATGCAGCCAAGTATGCTGACCGTCTCCACACACAAAGAGATTCCATACTTGAAACGCCATCGGGATAATTTATTTCTCGCATGTTAGTACCAACGACGGCAACTCCATTGTACCTTAGTTCCAATTGAATAATCCTTTGGTGCTCGTCATCCAAACACAAAAGAATGTCCGTACTCGCCACAAAAATTGCCGTTAGTTTTACTAAAGGCGTGTTAAGCTGGACGATTTCTGGGTTCTTAACTTGTGCAGCTAAGGCTTGTTAATGTGTCGCAAGTCGCTTCCGGAGAATTGGCACTGTGCCCTCCTGTGGCAAGCTAAAACGACCCAGCCGTGAAAGTAGCTCTGCTCGCAATTTCAGGCCCTCCAGCTTTAAACATACTTTGCCGTCCAAATCGATGACACGAATTGCCCCAGATCCTAGCTCAGAAACGAAAGCTATACCGTTAGTAAAACAAAGGTCCCTTGCATCTTTGAATGTTTCTTTCCGTACGTGTACATCAACTGGTTGATGCAAAAGTAATTCCACGAGACGAGTCTCTCTAGATTCGAAGTCATAGTCTAACACGAGCACTTTTCCTTGAGGTCCACTTTCAACTGCAATGGGTCTTTTGCATACCCCACTCTGATTGGTTTTCCAAAAGCGATACTTTTCTGGAACTATTCTGTGCACGACCAAAGTTATTCCTCTCAGTACTTCAAGTACCGAGGTTCTAGTAAGGCGCACGATTGGTTCTACAGCCATCCGATCTTTATTCCTTACGCAGTCCAGGGTGAGCAGATTTCGTAACTTCTTACAAGCATCACGGCCAGCAGAATCGCGGGGTGTTCAAATTAGAACTAGACCACTCTTCGAGCCCTCAAGATCTATAAACCAGTTGGCCCAGTTGCATTTCATACTCTTGCCAAGATGAACCACATCTTTAATGTGTGAAATCACTGTTCTAAAACCTTTTAACACTTAACAGTTTTTTTTTTAAAACGCTCAACATTAAAATTTTACAAATTTTAACACTAAACATTAACAAAAAAAAAACCGCCAAATAACACTTAACACTGAACCCCATCCAGACCCTCATAGTAGTTTAACTGAATTAAGGAATGGATCTCAGTGAATATAAAAAGGGGTGGTGCAGATTAACAAAAAAATGAAGTGTTGATTAGAAAGAGTCACATAGGAATTTTACACATGCCACGTTTTCTACTTCACAAAGTGTGCTATTACGTTGAGTAACATAACACGTCAAGTTTTATCAAAGTGGAGATCGAAGACCGGGAACAAATAGTCACATTGGGTAGAGGTACTTAAAGTTTACACTTTTATTCAGCAAATTTCTTAACTTTATATTAATTATAGAAAGACTGCGCCGCAAGTATCTTACATTGGCCACGATGCCACTAATTTAAATTCAACAGTCCATTGTTCTAGACATTTTGTGTATGGAACATGGAAGTTTGGCTTAATTTAGCGGGAGAGATGTATCAGTTTGTAGTTTACACTTCTGCAATTAGGTTTTATAATCCCTATATGTTGAATACCGTTACATATGGAAAGCACAGTTTAAGGTATGTCTCATAATTCTCATTAGGAGATAACAAGGGGTGACAGGCCTTTACGACTCCTGACAATGGAAACATTTTTAAAGTGTAACACCAGTTTATATTTTTGCTCTGACAGGCATGTCATTTAGAGATTTTCCTTTTTTAAAAAGGAAATTAAAGGTGGCTCTTTGAAGATTTCTCATAGGAAAGACTGGTTTTGTATTCAGTGCCATTTTCCCATTAAAACATGTTTGAGGTTGGGCACTGATGGTTGATATTCAGTTACGAAAGGAAATATCTGTTTGGGGTGTTGTCTTTTTCCTTCAATGCCGATGACCTTTCTGTAAATTTGACATCTGATAAAATTTTTTCAGTCAGATTATTTGGGTAGCCTCTAGCAAGGAGTCGTGATTTAAATTTTTTAATGTTATCCTCAAATGTTGTTTTTTAGAAGTTGTTCGTAGGAGTCTTAGGGCTTCGCCCTTAGCAAATCCTTTTTTGACTCCTGGTGGGTGGCTAGAGGAAAAATGCGTGTATTGAAAGGTTTCTGTCGGCTTAAGGGGGAACTTAACCTAAATTTGAATGAAATTTGAAGAGGTTTAAAGAATGGATGGAAGAAAGAAAATGATTTTTGGAACAGTAACAGACAGTTGATACCCACGCAAAGCACCCCACGTTGCTAGTGAACTTACCTGGTGTCCTTCTATTAATTATTAACTACAATTTCTAATTTTAAAACTTCACTAATTCTCAATATTTCTTATTTCTCTTAATTTTACCAATCCTTCTAAAAAAAACTGTCTCCTCCCAAATATACCCAAAAGTCATCCAAAACTTCGCAAAACACCCCACAACATAGATTCAAGGGTGAACGTAAAGTTTTTAGATTGCTTGAAACGTGAACGAGATATTTCCATTAAAGCCACGTCAAGTGCGGTAAAATGGCGTTTATGTTAAGTTCTCCCTTAAAACGTCTTTTAATATCCAGTATGTAATGATGATGGAATTGATTACCTTTGCATACAACTGTATCCAGAAATGTAGTCTCAGCATTTGAGATTTCAGCCGTAAATTTGATTGATGGATGATATGAGTTTGCTTGTTCAATGAACCGTTGTATATCGTGTTTACCAGTGTCTCACAGATTAAAAAATATCGTGAATGTAACGTTTCCAAACTATAGGTTTTACGCCGCTTTGGCTAACAATGTTTCAATGTCGGCCATAAAAATGTTCGCAAAAGCAACGGCCATTTTTGTGCTCATGGCTGTACCATGGATTTGGAGGTAGTTCTTTCCATTGAATTGGAAAGAATTTTCTTTGAGAATGAGTGTTGGCATTTCTTTCAAGTATGGGGTGGAATGGGAGGGTTGTTGGCTGTGAATCAAAATTATCGTATGCTTTGCATACTGAAGCTATGCCTTCCTCGTGTGGTATATTTGTACATGGGCTGGTAACGTCCATTGATACAAGGAATGTATTCTTGTTGACTTTCGTTTTTTCAATGAAATTGATAAAGTCACGCTGGTGTTTTAGAAATAGGCTGTAATTATTCAAGACATTGACCTTCTTGTATTTTATCTTGTTTGTCCATGACAGCAAGTGTGCTTCCCTTGTTCCCTTATTTTGAATTTAGGTCGCTGGGACGTTTGATAGCGTTTAACTTTTGAAGTTCTTTGCGTGGCAAGTTTTGGTTTTGCTGACCTCCTGAAGATAGGTTTCTAGTGCAACTGATGCTTTTGTTTGCGCTTTTGCAATGTGTGTTTTACCCTTACTTTCGCTTTTTCCGTCTACGTTAGTGTGAGAGCACTCAGAAAACAGACCAAGGTACTTTTCAACATCTTTATTGTTCACAGTTCCCTGTGGATGTGACATTCTTGATTTGAGATTGTTGAACTGTTGCTCTAAATTGGCTGCTAGAGTTGACATATTTGCAATGTCCGCCGTCGGCGAATTGCTTCTGGATTTGTTTGACAAGCCTTTCTTGTTCAGACTGTCGATACGACGAGCCTTTGTTTTATCTCTCTAAAGCTTTCTTTGTTGTTGTTCAAGGCGGCAATAGTAATTGCTTAACCGCCTAAATGTCTTTTTTAAATTGTTCGTCTGGCAGGATGTTTGCCCGCGCGTTGTAACAGAGTGATATAGGACATGTCTTCACTTGTCCAAATGTCTGTTTAGTTTTCTTATGGATTCCTCCGTTTTTCTGATTTCTGCCTCCGTTGAGGATTTGACTTCAACTTCAGCTTTTCGTTTTCGTTTGGCGTCGCTCTGTTATTCTTCTTCTACAGCTTCTTCTCTTTCAGTTTTGGGAGGCAGCTGGTAGCTTCAGTCGTATTTCGTCTGATAATTCGCTATCCTCGTCATACTCTTTCGAGCATCCAGATTTTTGGTAATCCAGTTGGATTGTGTTCAAAGGACTTGTGTCCGTGTGTGATACCAAAAGATCATCGAAGTTTTTCTCCCTTGTAAGTTTCAGCAAGCAATGCGAGTTTGCAAGCAAGAGCTCGGTTTCGAATCTTACGATTCTCGTCAGTTGCTATTTGAAGATTTTTGATGGGGAAAGGTAGAGTGTTATTCTCAATTCCGTTCCGCAGACAGTATGGCAATATCGGTTTTTTTATAGGCTTTAGCCAATAATGTGGGATGGTAGAATCGAAAATGGTGCATTCTGGTTGGTCCTTGCCAGCCAGTCAGATTGCTGTAATTTCGATTCGATGTAGGCTCAAGCTATGGGTTGTGTTTTCTAAGAGGTATTTAAGTGGAATTTTTTGTAATTTTTGTTGTTTTTTTTTCATACGCTTTTAGCTGGGTCTAAAATAAAAATACACAATGGGGTAGGTTTCTACCCTCAGTGTTAACAGAATATGCTGTGTAATTAGCGTTTATTTCTCAATAGACTCTCTTGATTTTGTACAGTACAAGACTGTAGGAGATAGCAAAGGGTGACAGACCTGCACGACTTCTAACAATGAAAACATTTTTTGAAGTGTAACCTCTTTATATTAGTGCTCTAATACACAAGCGTCTTATCTTAAAGACACTACAGACTTTATCAATTTCATTGAAAAAACGAAAGTCAACAAGAATACATTCCTTGTATCAATGGACGTTACAAGCCTATATCCAAATATACCACACTTGGAGGGCATAACTTCAGTATCCAAAGCATACGATAATTTTCACAGCAACAACCCCCCCCCCCCCCCACCCCCCATTCGCACCCCATACCTGAGAGAAGTGCTAACACTCATTCTCAAAGAAAATTCTTTCCAATTCAATGGAAAGAACTACCTCCAAATCCATGGTACAGCCATGGGCACAAAAATGGCCGTTGCTTTTGCGAACATTTTTATGGCCAACATTGAAACACAAATTGTTAGTCAAAGCGTCGTAAAACCTTTGACGATATTTTTTCTTTGTGGGACACTGATAAACACGATATAGAACGGTTCACTGAACAAGCAAACATTTACACATATCATCCAACAATCAAATTTACGGCACAAAGGTAATCGATCCCATTGTCATTCCATACTGGATATTAAAACACATGTCAAGCCGACTGAAACCTTTCAATACACGCATTTTTACTCTAGCCACCCACCAGGAGTCAAAAAAGGATTTGTCAAGGGCGAAGCCTTAAGACTCCTACCAACAAACTCCTCAAAAACAACATTTGAGGATAATGTTAAAAAATTTAAATCACGACTCTTTGCTAGAGGCTACCCAAAAAATCTGATGAAAAAACATTATCAGATGTCAAATTTACAGAAAGGTCATCGGCATTGAAACAAAAATATAACAGCCCCAAACAAATATGATATTTCCTTTCGTAACACAATATCAACCATCAGTGCCCATTTTAACGGTTAAAGAAATCATCATCATAAGCTTTCCAACTTGTGAGGGAGCCAGGCGCAAAGCGGTTGGGAAGACTGAACTGAAAATTGTTCAGTTTTTGTCGATTTTTGTGGCAGTGCCATATTGAATACTTGTCTTCAAATTACTAAAAATGTTATAGATTAGGAACACAGGCGAATCTTGCCTGTTTTTCAACTTACCTGTTGAGTAGTTTACCAACGTGAATTTCATTCTTAACATTGTTATTGCTGGGTCTGTATTTACTTTGATTATTTGTTGTTGTTGTTGTTGTTTGTTTGTTTTGTTTAATTTAATCCATTTTGGATTTGAATTTGTTATTTGTCTTAAGAAGTGCCACCCCACGTGGCTTGATGCGCAGAATCAGTATACCGTGCGCACCTTTGATGTATGCACTTAAATTCATCCATTGTTCCATGGCCATATATCTTCCCGCTCATTCACACTCATCTATAGATTCACATTGGTCCTTTTCAGTGCCCGGGCACCTCGTCTGAACAGGGCTTTAGATATTCAGATATCACGTAACCTCATTTATGCAAAACGGCGCAGACTATTATAAACCAGGGCCTGGTTGATGAAAAGCCGATTAATTAACGCTAATCCACGATTAAAAGTTAACCGAGGTTTACAGCACGCTCACTAAGAAGGTCCTTCAAAGCTAATGGTAAAGAAAAGTCGACATCAATACTAAGGGAGAAAAATCTTTTGGCAAAACTTGAGTCATTAGTAATTAAACCAGAATTAATTGTTAATCGGGCTTTGAACAACTGGGCCCAGGACTAAAATGTTACTCAACTGTAACTTTAATGAATGGAGTTAGACCAACAATGATGTGTTAATTCCTTCATTTTGTCATTTAATTCATACTTTTATGTTTCATTTTTTGCGCAATAATAGTTTCGATGGACTGGAACGAGCATGGCTGCCGAATAGTCGTGTCTTGCAAGGCTCCGCGGCCTTTTTTAATTTTTGAGCGTAGCCTTTTAATGGAAAAGACAAATATATCATCAAAGCGCACTAGATCCGAGAGAAGTAGTACGAGTTCCACAGAATCGAGTTCACCGAAAGATAAACGTTCCAAACCTAAGAAAAGCGACCTCGGAAGGTGTGAAATTGAAGTCGCTGAGATCGAAGAAGAAACGGTTCGCGGTATGACAAACACACCGGATAACCAGGACATTAAACCAGTACTGGATATGATTCTAAAGAAACAGGAGAAACTGGATGCCATTGAGCTATCTTTGAGGGACATTTCCTCTAGACTTGCCAGGACAGAAACGACTGTGGAGAAATTGGAAGGTGAGACACGCATGATGGATTCGAAGATTGACACAATGGACGCTGGGCTCACTAATTTAAATGACGAAGTATCCGCGCTGCGAGGTAAACTCACGGAAAAGGAAAAGCAGATCAACGAGCTACACATGAAGCATCTCTATCTTGAATCGTACAGTCGGCGTGAAAACCTAACGTTCTTTGGCATTCCAGAGAAAGAAGTCAACGCTGTAGAAGGCGGTGAAGCCCTTGACACAAGGACGGTCCTAAACCATTTTTTGGAAACGGCGCTCGGCTTCCATGACCCAAGTAACACTATAGAGATCCAGCGCGTACACCGGGTCGGTAAGTCCATCAATGGTAAACCCAGGCCAATTCTTGCAAGCTTTTTGCGGTTCCAATATCGAGAAAGAATTCTCAGCCAAGGCTTCAAACTAAAAGACACTGAATATATGATACTTCAAGATTTTCCACAAGAAATAATCGAGAAGAGGCGCAAGAAGATGCCTAAGCTCAAACAAGCCAAGGAGAAAGGGATAAGGGTATCTTTTAGTAAATCAGAACCCGACACGCTAATCATTAACGGAAAGATTGTTTCATAAACTTTGAACTGTTTATAGTTTGAATATTATGCTATTTAGAATTGTTCTTTAGAGAAGCTGCGTTTCAGTTTACTCTGTTATAATACTATAATAGGGTGCAGTGGAGCCTTTGCGCACCGGCCTTGCTGATTAAGCGGCCAAGACTGGTCAGGCTTTCTTATTCGATACGAGTTCCACTCTCAAGGGCAGCACTCGGGATATTTTTCCTTGTTGCCCTCTTAAATTTCAGAAATTTAAATTTAAATTTTTGTTTCCTTGTGCCGTTCTTTACGTATGTTGTTTCTGTTTGTGTTTTTTTCTCTTGTTTTCGCTGATGGCTATTTGGACGTGTCAAAATCTGATTTACACCCTCAATTCTTAGTTGTCATTGTTACTTCATTAGTATTTTTTAAACAAAACTGTATTTTTTGTTCAGCGTTTTCCATTGTACTATTGTCTTTTTCTCTCAGTCACATGGGGCCTAGCAATGTTAATTTTAAATTATTGTCCTTAAATGTTCGAGGGATTCGTACCTTTGAAAAGCGGAAAGCCATATTCAATTGGCCCAGTAAATCTGGTGCGGATATTTGTTTCTTTCAGGAAACTTATAGTACTCGTGACGTGGAAAATATCCTAACCCTAACCTTAACGCGCGACAATTTACCCACGACCCCCGACAATTAGATTCTCCCATAAACCCCGTCTGAAATTCGCTTAAATAACACACCCTTTGGCGCTACCTCGATGTATAAATGATGCGAACTTTTGTTTTCTCTGTATCCCTCGGGATTGATGTACTTATTAGAAGGTAGCAATTCGCACCAAAGCTTTTCGTTGGCTCCTTTTGATGAGCCCATGTTCAAAGAAAGGCATGAAGGATTCCTGAGGCACTCAAGTGTGCATCCAAGTTCGTCGTATACTGTGTATGTTCCAAGTCGGGGACATTCAGAAAATGGAAGTCCTCTTTTTCGTAAAAAGCATCACGAAATCCTGTAGGATTTAAGGTGTCAAAATATCCTGCATTGAGAATAATTAATATGAAAATCCGAGCGACCGTCAATGCTCCATGGAAAAGCTCTTTAAGTGACACTTACATGAACTCAATTTGTGATATTTCTGACGCTCTTCGTTGTCAAAAACTTTGCATTACAGAGTCAGACTAGATTTGAATCGTTTTACTTTATTAAAGTAGAACATTTTACATCTAAAAACTGAAGTACAATTGTTTTATAAGACTGCAAAAGAATGAACAGAAACTTTATTAAACGAGCGAGTAAATAGTTAATTAAGATAATAATAATAATAAAGGTATTATACAAGAAATGTACAATAATACGTTTATCCATAAAACTTACACACCGGCTCATATTGAAAAAAAAAATACTGAGAAATCGGATAAGTTGTGGAAACCATACACGACGTTATTGGCTTCATGGGAAGCATTTGCACTATGAACGTATAATTGTTAAGGGGGGACTTAACGTAAACGCCATTTCACCGCACTTTACATGGCTTTAATGGAAATATCTCGTTCACGTTTCAAAAACTCCATGTTCATCCCGTAAATCTATGTTGTGGGGTGTTTTGTGAATTTTGGGGTGATTTTTGGGTATATCTGGGAGGAGATAGTTTTTCTAGAAGGATTGGTTAAATTAAGAAAAATAAGAAATGTTGAAGAATTGGTGAAGTTTTAAAATAAGAATTTGTAGTTAATAATTAATAGACGGATACCAAGTTAGTCCACTAGCAACCTGGGGTGCTCTTGCGTGGGTATCAACTGTCTGTTAGTGTTCCAAAACTCATTTTCTTTTTTCTATCCCTTCTTAAAACCTCTTCAAATTTCATTCAAATTTAGGTTAAGTCCTCCTTAACTGGATTAAGAAAAGTACACAATGAGACTGCCTCCTTGTCACTGTTAAAATATCAAGCCATATCATTACATGTCTTCAACAAGACGTAATAATCCGAAATAAAAGGACTGGCTCAGATCATGCAAATTGCTTACACGTAACTTCACATCGGTAAAATCAATAACCCTTTAGGCTACTTCGTGTCACGTCTTCGGTTCCATCATCATACAATACACATCGGGCTAAATTTTGTACTCCTAAGGAATGAGCACACGGTTTTGATGGACGACCATGTAGAGGATACAAAGTTTTATTTTGTGGGATTTTGGATTCAATCATTGCGTTGCAAGTTGCAGTGGGAAATCACAATTCGACCCAATTCAGTAGAAATTCCGCTTGAAAACGCGGAGAAAATGGTTTAAAAAAACCTAGGAATCCAAACTAAACGTAACGATTTCATCATTGTTTCAACATCAACCATACCTAGTCGACCTTTGGCATACTCCTGGTAAAGTCCAGCTCTTCTGATTTTGTCACGCCTATTGTTCCACAACAACCGGAAAAGGCGTCTATTAACATTGTCTATGTCCAAAGAGTCCACCAGATCATTTCCTAGGATATGAAAGAAGCTTTTATAAAATTCGACTGTAAATCCGTCTAGGCGATTTTCCGTTGCTAAAGAACTTAAGCGTTTCTTTACGTCAATCAAAGGTTAGGATTCCTTTCAGTTTATCGCGTTCATCATTCAGTGATTAAAGATTTGTTAAAAGTGATGAAAAGTGATGAAGCGATCAAACTCAGACTGCGTTCCTTATATTTTTGGTGTGTATATAAATTCTCTGTTTTCCAATTCAAGCCCAGGAATTGTCTTCTTGTTTTAATTTGATTTCTCCAGATTGAAGAAATAAGAAGTTGGACGTTCTCCTTTTTCTAGCTATCGATATTTGGACCGAAACATTGCCACTTTTCCTTTGTGTCCGTATGCGGCGTTAATATTTGGAGTTCCTTTTTTTAAGTCTTCATATATCGCGCTCGACGTTTTGAAGGTTATTGCGTTCGCCAATTTTCACGTCTAAACCATATGATAGTTTCCTAACTTCAGATTTTCGCATATTTATTAATGATTTACACTTTCCTTTACTGAACATAATGGTGAGAGATCTGATCTCCAATTTTAAACATTCAGTCCCCAAATAACCGTTTTTCTTGCACTTTTTTTTTCGGGTATATCATTCGAATATTTTAACGTTTTCCTTGTTATCTACCAATGTATTATTAAATTTCCCAAACCCAGGCCCCTCTCGAGGTGATTTTAGGCAGATGGAGGGACATGTAGATTGTTTTGTGATCTGGAGCAACTGAAGCCTGCATGTCCACTGTTTTAACATACATTTCCAGCTCTTTCGATATTAAAAAGAAATCAATCCTTGATTTTACACCCAAAGCTTTTGATGTATAACAATTTGATGCGGAACGCCCGTGTACTTGGTCACCTTTACGATTGTGGGTATGCCACCACTCATGGCGCACCCTTAATTTTTTTCCTTTCGATAAACATATATGCTGCCATGATCATGATTGTAAAACTATCTATTTGGGCGGCACCTTGCAAAATGAGTCCTAATGGTCTCGTTCCTCCTTGCCCCTTAAAGTATAACACCTTTTATTGGTTTTTTAAATTGTCTTATCATGTAATTATGTATAAATGTGTAACAATCTATTCACGTGGCACCTTGCATGGATCCGCATGGTCTCCGTTTGTGCCTGCCATCTTGTTTATAGTACAATACTTTTTATTGTTTCTTTTTTCTTCTTTTATTATGTAATTATGTATGAGCGGGCTCCTGTGTATGAGGTAATGAAACCCAATAAATAAATAAAGAAAGAAATAAATAACTACATAAATAAAAACTGGATAAGATAACTATTGATAATATATTTATGTTCATGGTTTTTATCATTAGCATAAAATTTTTCTCAGCTTTTTAGCACAGAAAAACATTAAAAAAGGAGAAAGTAAGTACGCAACTTAAAGTGCACCTAACCCCCAAATTTTTTTCGCTTAAGTAAATCTTCGCACCCGTTCGAAACGCATTGAGCCTTTTTGCGCCTTTTTTCAACCAAATCTTGACTTTTTATAGGCTTTAAAAGTTACGAAATCTAGCCATCATCAGGAGGTATAATCAGGGATGGAGACCGTAACGAGATGCCATTTTGACTTGTGGGCTTGTCCCCATGTGTTGTACCAGAAAATATAATTTTAGAAAAAAATTGTACCATACGCGCGTGCGCGCACGCGTGTAAATTGCCAGGATCACGCGTGGGGGAATTGACTGTTTTTTTCTACCCGTTCAAAATGGCGTCCAAATTTCAAAATTCTGCCAAGGAATATATCCTCCATTCCCACATTTAAGAAATTAGACTCTCACAACGAAAAGGTAACAATTGAAAGAAGACGGGGAAAGTTGGAATAAGCGGCATATTGCTCACATGACCCTCACAGTAAAGTCAAAAAGGCGCAAAAACGGTGGCGTTGCGTGCGTTGCTACAGTTGATTGAATGAAAAAAGCTTACACCTCAGACACGTAAGGACTTTTTTGCCTAAGTGAATTTTTTCTCAGCTGTTTTCCGCGTCACTTTTGCCAGTATAGTATGATACAATAGTACCCAAAAAATGCCTAAAGTTCAGTTATTTAATGTTGGAGAAAGTCTAAACAGATGTGGAAAGTTATGATGATGCAAAGTTGTTACGCATTTTTTTTATTGAACTCTGTCAGCTTTCACTGTTTCCTTGCTCATGTTGAACTGGAAAAAGAGCTTTTTGCTGCTTGGAATCAACTTCCTTGGCCATGCAAAGGAAGAAGCAAAACAACAACCGGCTACATGGATGGACTTTCTAACCAGGAAAAAATATATAAGCTAAAAAATTATATCTTCTCACATTCGTAAAACTGCAGCCGGTTTCTAGGCTATAGAACAAAGCCTATTACTGATGCCGGGATATAAAACAGTTCAGTGGAGGATGCATTTCATTGTGACCGACACCGAGTTGAAACATTTCGACTGGTTCTGGGTTTTAGTCAAGAAACGTACTTTACTAAAGTAAAAAATCTCTTCTGTCATTTTAGCTTAATATTTGTTTTCACTCCGGCGGACATGCATGAAAACTTGTTGTTTGTCTGCTAGTAGCTTTGTTTCACCTCTTCAGTTCTTAATTTCTGCTGGAGGCATTTTGCGAATTATTAGCTTATTTGATGTTAAAGTTACTAGTTTGATGTTGAGGAAATTCATCCTGCGAACTTGAAAAAAAAAAAGAGTTTGGTAAGAACGTGTTTACAGCAGTTTCTTGTCTCTTGGATGACCATAGAGGGTCCATAGACTTCAACAACTAATAAACGAATGAACGTTAATCTCAAGTCTTACGTGTAATACTTCTTGAAAGCAGTAAGCCAACAGCCGTCATAAGAAGCAGCAAGAAGCGGCAAAAAGAAGTAATCGAGAAATTCACTTCTGACTGATGTTGAAAAATTTGGCACTGATTGTGAACGAAATCTGCTCAATTCAACAGCTTTTAGCTTCACTACGTAATTTCTGCCAATAAACTGAATTCTTTTAACCTTTCGCTCGGTAATCTCTATCTTGATTAACCATTACCTGTTTCACAGGCACTCGGCATTACAACTTTTTTATGCTAAACTTTTGCCGGCTTATTACACTCGTAAAATGACTGTTTACCAAATTTGGTGGAAGCGCCGAATATTTTTGCCAGGGAGCGCATAGAAAACGTTTGAGACGATGGGTTAACTCGTTTCCTCAAGGATTTACCACCAATTTGAAATCAATCAGTTGAAACTGACTTCTCAAATAAAATTTCAGTTTATATATAATTCAGCCTCGCGGGGAATATTTATGTTTTCTTCTCAGCCAGGAGAATTTCCTGAAGCCGTCCCCAATGCTTTAGTTTACAGGTGTAGTTTACTAGGGTAAGAGGGAGGAACTTAAACATGTACAGGGTAATAAAATGTTATTTTCACATTCAAAGTATTTAAAAATTATGTATTTTTGTCGAAACTGAACTTCACCTTCTCTTCCATTTTCCATATAAGGTATTAGCCTCACGCAAATTTGCGTGTATCCGCGCGGGTTTTTGACGTGAAGGGTGGTGAAATTTTTTTCTAAAAATAGATTTTTTGGTACAACACATGGGACTGCGTGGACCCCACGCTTACGGTCTAGATCTCCATCACTGATTCTGGCTTTTGCCAACATCTGTCCCATGACCGAGCTAGTAAGGGGCATGGGTCTATTCCTTACATGACGTCACAAACTGCTTTGCATGCATTTTCATAAAGACCTTATACAATGCAAAGCAGTTTGTGACGTCAAGTAAGGAATATACTCATGCTCCTTACTAGCTCCGTCATGGGACAGATGATGGCTAGATATCGAAACTTTTACAGCCTATCAAAGTCAAGATTTGAATGCAAAAGGCGCCAAATAGCGCAATATGTTTCGCACCGGTGCAAAGATCTATTTAATAGAAAAAAACAAATGGGGGTTAGGTGCACTGTAAGCAATTGCGAAAAGAAAGCCTGAAAAAAATTCAGGCTTGAATGGGATTTGAGCCCACGGACCTCTGCGATGCCGGTGCAGTGCTTTACCAATTGAGCCATCATGCCAACTGGTAGCTGGTCACATTGTGAGTACATAATATATACCCGTGAAGCAACAACATTATTCACTTATTGTATGGTCCCGCGGGAAACAGTTAGTTTCTTTTTCCCTCGACTTCGTCTCGGGAAAAATCAGGACTCGAGGGAAAACAAAACTAACTAGTTTCCCGAGGGACCATACATCAAGTTTTGTTATATATTTAGACTTTCCTTTCAAAAAATTGAGAGGGGCACAAATGCAGAAATGTATCCAGGTCGGGATACATTTGTATTTGATTAGGGGCACGTAACCAAGAATCAACCAATCACAGCACTCGTTTTGTTGAGTGAAAGTCTAGGTATAAAACAATAATGTTTATTCAATGGGCCAAAATGTGTACTTTTAAACTTTCACACGCCCTTATGAAATCTTTAAACAGTTGATGATAGAAGACCTGTCCCTCCTGCTTGACAGGACCTGTCTCTCCTTGTAAACATGAGATGTGACAACCCAGATGCTCTTATTGACGCGAGAATGCACTGTTGCAATAACACAAATATTTTGTTCGAGTTCCTTCCAAAGGTTTTGTAAACTTTAAGGGGCTTCATTTCTCAGCAAATCTCTATCTCGATCCTTTGGTGCAAGTTTAATTTAAAGAAACATCTAATGTTGTGCCCACTACAGGGGGGTACTCCTCGGAATTCTCCGTAGGGGTGTACCGCCCGGTTCTCCAAATCCTGTCCCTATTTAAGACCAAAATATGCCATTTTCCATACCCGTTTTCAGTCCTGGCTTGTAGTGTAATGAACTTCGCATCAGTACCAAAGTCAAGAATTGGTAAAATTCACCCGAAAATTCAGCTCGAGTGATAGATTTTGGAGTCTCTTTCTCTATACTATTCATTTGGAGTTGACACGACAAATACGTTCATCGGCCGTTGTGTTTCCCTTGTAAACCATACCCGATTTAAGACCATATTGGTCCAAATCTATACCGTATTTCAGACTAAAACGGCTCAAAAATAATACCCTTTGGGGGAGGACATACCTTAATAGCGTATGTGTGGGGTTAACCCCCCCCCCCCCCCCCCCCAGATCTGGTCAATCTTCGAGAAAGAACATCTGGTTCAAATCCGTTTTCATGTGTCAGGAAAGTAACACAAACGCACAACTACGCATGCTCAACTTTTATAGGCAAAAGCTTTCCCATAATGGCTTTTTAGAGACCAATTTGTTGCTGTAATGTCGGTAATATTTCACCTATCCTATTCAGAAACAAAATCAAGTTTCTGGGAAAGAAGTAAGCTACTGCTAAAAATCGTTTTGACCGCCAATGGTGGCCAAAGCGTGCGCGCTGTATTACGTGTTTACTCCCAGATGGTTGCTGTTCGTTGTTGATCATACTTGCCAGCTTTTTAGTCTATGGATAAAAATCCTAGTTGACCTTTTCAAGTAAAAGCTGATAAACAGTACTTTTAGCGTACATTTTAAAATGCAATTTTTTTTTAATCTGCGTTACATAACACAATAATAACAATATTGAACACTGCTTACATTATTAACAATAAATACAATACTTACAATACTGACAATACTTATTGCTTACATTGTTGTCAATACTTACTATTTACAAACATTCTTAAGTTTCTTATGCTTTAAGTACACCTTTGCGTCAGAAGAAACTTGTTTGCAAGATAATTAGGGTTATTGAGGCAGGATAAGCTAACGGATGAAAGACATAGAGAATATCAGTGGCGTTGGGAATAACGCTATAGTTGAAACGATAGTTTTTATGTGATATCGTGTAGGAATGACCATTGTTTGGGTAGAAAATTGTTCGTTTCTGCTTGTACTTGTATGCTGTAAATTGTCTTTAGGTATTTGAGAAATCCTTGCAATAGAGGTATATATTCTTTTGTTTTGCAGAGCCAGATATAGTGCCTGGCAATAAGAAAACAAAAGTTGATCTGGCGTTGAAGTTTAGAAGAGTCTGATCTCAGGCCTAGTGAAACATTCATGTCTGCAGAGTAGCTATCGGGAATAATTTGACAAAGTTTTAATCGCATTATTATGCTCTCCCTAAAAAGCGCCGTTTTGGGGCAGGACCAGAAAAGGTGTATGAGTTTTTCTGGTTCTTTTTTTTACAAAAGAAACAGTTGGAGTTTTCTTTTATTCTTATCTTAGTTAAGAAAGCATTTGTTGGCATTCTTCTGTGCAACAGTTTAAATTGAAATACCCTGAGTTTTGTGCTTTTTGTGATTTTATGAGCTGGTTGGTAGGTCGTGCCCCGCTCTATTTCGTTTTGACCTAAGTTGTAGTCTTTGGTCCATTTTTGCTGTCTTGTAGTAGGGGCGTCACTTTTCTTTGTAACTAATTTGTCATACACCAACTTGCTTGCTTTTTGGGCTTTTATTAGTTTTGTCGAATAACTTTCGTATCCATTACCTTCATTTGTGTGGTCTTCTTGGTTGAATGTGTTGCATAGCTTTTTAAGAGCAGAAATTATTCCACAATATACGAAGGGTTGGACCTTGATGTTGTATTTGTTTGAAAGTTCTGGTGGAGTGAGGAATTTTCCTTCTCTGTTCCTTAAGTGCTTAACTTTTATAATGCCTTTACGATACCATTCTTTGAAAAAATAGGGCTGTTGTTGATCCTTATAAGTGAATCGTACCATATGCTTTGTTCTGTAAGCTGGCTCTCTGATGTTATACTCTCTTCAAAATTGATTTCTGACCAGATTAGGAGAATTTCCTTTAAGAAACTGTCTTGCGTTTTGAAAATATTAGCTATGTCTATCTTATTAAGGTTGCTTGTGAAAGGTAGGGTACACTCAAACTTTTTCAGTTCAAGATCGAAAAAAGTTTCCATTTACCTTGATTACCTGTATCCAAGTACTTCTTTATCCAAGCGGTTTTTAGCGCTTTATTAAAGGAAGATAATATGTCAATCATTATCAGGCCACCTGCTGGGTAATTGTTAATCATAATATCTCGCTTTATTTTATCGCCCTTTCCGTTCCAAAGAAACAAGTAAAAGAGCTTGTTAATCTCGCTCATTATTTTTTTGTTTGTGCACAAGAGTGCCAAGACGTACACAATTTGAGAAGCTACTAGGCTTTTCAGAACTGTGATCTTCCAACTTGAGGTTAATCTACGGTATTTCTAGTTGCTTAGAATATTTCTAATTTTTTCCAATTTTTCCTTATAGTTTAAAAGAACAGTGTTTTCGGGGTCTGTCGTAAACCATACGCCAAGAGATTTTACTTTGTTTGTTTGCCATCTGAAAATTTCTTTCTGGAAGAAGAATTTCTGTTTTTCCACTATTTGTTCCGATCTAAATTGCTTCTGTTTTCTTACTATTGATTTTGAGACCCGAGGCTTCTCCAAAATCGTCGAGTGTGTTAAGAGCAGCTGAGAGCGACGCCTGTGAACCATTTAATATTAAAGTTGTATCGTTTGCGTATTGACTTATTTTAAGTTCCTCTTGAATAACATGTATTCCTCTGATATTGCTGTTTCTTTTAAAAGCCTTGGCTAAGACTTCAACTGAAAGAACAAATAGATATGGAGACAACCGGCACCCCTCTCTGACCCCTCTTTGAATTTTAAAGAAATTGCTTGTCCAGCCGTTGTTTAAGAAGCAGTTCTCTATGTTGCTGTAAAGGCATTTGACCCAGTTTACATCGCTTGGGCCGAAACCGAAGTATTGAAGAGATTTTATGATAAGAGGCCATTCAATCGTGTCAAAAGCTTTTTCGAAATCAAGAAATAATAATAGCCCTGGGATGTTTTTTTCTTTGGTAAAATGAATAACATAGTCTTTTAATCGAATGTTCTCGCCAATAAACCTGCCTTTCATAAAGCCAGTTTGATCACTTCTCATGAGATCGGGAAGAACATTTTTCAGCCTGTTGGCTACAACCTTTGCTGCAATTTTGTAGTCGCAGTTGGGAAGAGTAAGCAGTCTCCAGTTTTTTAATGAAATATGGCTCAGCGTCTTTCTTAGGGATGAGTTTGATTACCCCTCTTCTTTGTGTGATGGAAAGCTGACTCGTTTCGTGCGCGTAATCAAGTGCGTTAATCAATAACTTTGATATATTTGTCCAAAATACTCTATAAAATTCTGCAGGCAGCCCATCAGATCCAGGGGTTTTTCCCTGTTCCATGGTTTTTAGGGCTGCAAGGCATTCCCTTTCTGTTAAAAGGCCTCAGTTCACAATTGTTCCGTTCCTCGTCATTGACAGGACGGTGTCGTTTTCATGTTTAAAGAAATCATATCTGTCAATTAAATTGTGTACATTTCTGTTGGATGTATATAGATTTATAAAAAAAGATTCACCTTCTGCTAATATTTCCTGATCCGAGGTAATAAAGTTATTTTCGTCCACTTTATGTTGGCTTATAATACCTTGCTTATAGTGTCTCTTTTCCAGGTTAAGGAAATATTTCGTTTTTTTCTCCTTCATTGTGCCATTTAATTTTAGCTCTCAATATGGCACCATATTAAAATGCAGTTTGGATAAAATCCTCGAGTGGGAATATTCAAAATAAATATGTCATTTGTTATGCTGTAAAAGCTGCGCCGGACCGGTCAATGGATAAAATTCGAAAGTTCAACGATTTCGATGAAAGTACTACTTTTCCTATGGTGTTGGTAACGTTTGAAAATGATTTTTGAGAGTCTTTCTCTGCTTTTAGCTCAGGTGTCCTATTAGCACTTAAGAAGCATCTCACTTACGTTGAAGCATGCGATAACCTACGAGAAAATCATCAAAGAAAGGAAACCTTTTTGACCTTGTACGCAAGTGTTTATTTCATCTCTGTCTTACAAATCCCTTACTAGTCCCAATCCCTTAACCCACTTAATTATACCAATTAACACTTGGTGGCATCTTCGCTTGTGAGCTTTAGCATTCACTGCACCAGGATGTACCCCATGGCTTTGATGTGCTTGTCTCCATTATCTCCTCCATATTTAGCCTCGTTTCCACACGTGTTGGAGTTATCATGGACTCCTCCTGTACCCAAACCGATTCTGGAGTCACAGGTATCGCAGTTGTCTTCGTTGTTACCAAGGATTCCGATTCTTGCTCTTGGACCACCAGGAAGACTTTCAGCGTTAAACCCTTCTCGGTTACAGTTGTGCTGCAAGGAGCCTTGTTCACCGACCAAACTCTTCCACATGACGCGTCCCAGTGAGGTGGCGCGGTGTTGCCCGTCAGCGATCAATGCATACAATGAACTGGCCTGCTTGTTTATCACAATAAACCTGTCCTGCCCGTGGACTTTCATACCGAGGCAGATCTTGTAGAAGGGCGTGCTCCAGTAGGTTGACAATTTGGTTTCTGTTTCATCAAATCCAGTCTCCCCTCCTACATCGCTGTAGGATACATTGTTACTCCAGTAGTCGGAATCGTAATGGAAGGTCATCTGCAAGCAAGGAAAGAAAAATTCTCTTTTATTGCCAAAAAAGCCGAATTACGAGGTGGCACATTTATAGCGAGAGGTGTACCTTTTTGCCATCAATCTTCATGGCCGTCGTCCAGCCTCCATCACCACATCCGTCGATTCCCATGTGACAGTAAACAGAAATCTCTTGTGAATTGACCAACAGTTTGTACACACCACTCACAGCTAGCCTGCAAAAAGGAGGAACGCTTAAAAATCTGACTTGAATTCTGTTTTTAACTGGCTTTGTGCTTCAGTGTGCTCTGTTATTGCCAAAAAAAGTATCGGCTATTGTAAGGCAAGCCAGGAGAGAATGAGCTCATCCTCTCTTGACCAAACCTTTTGTGCTTTTCCCGTAGCTTGGCGCCGGTTTCTTGTACCAAAGTTAAGGTCTGGTTGTGGCAATCGCTATATACAGCAATTTATGCGCTTGAACGGATTAATTGTCTTAATATTGGTTTAATCTGACGCTCAGTACTAAACTTTTATTAACAAGCTACTTCAAAACTGATAAAAAGGAGAAGAGTTGCTATTATTGAAAACAAGGCAACAATTGACATTCAACTGTCTTTAACAAACTGTGCTCTTTCTCATATTAGACCTTACTGAGGAATTGCTTAATGCCCAAGGAGTTGTAGCAAATTGGCGCACTCATAAAAAACGCTACCGTTAGGTGGATATAGATAT